>NC_137952.1:15640904-15665904 GCF_963924665.1 Micromys minutus
TTGCACACACAAACTCTGGCCAGGCCCAGCCATCTGTCTCATTAACTCCACAAGTGTTCATTCATGCTCACATACAAATATATACACACTTTCATACAACATATCGACAAACAGACAGATTTTGATGGATGGATAGATGGATAGATAGATGGATGGATAGATGGGGCAGAGCACCCTCACGCCACCTTCCAAGAACTTTATTTTTTTTCCTCTGGCTTTTCTATACCTTCTTAGACAAAAATGTCTTTAGAAAATTACCTCAGAGATTAAAATGTTAAATAGAATGGGAGTTACAGAAGGATGTTGATATTAAGTCCAAAGCATTATCTCATCCTAATAATCTCATTATAAGTTCAAAGCAACAGTTTTTACATGGTCTTGCCTTATCATAGTATACGCCTATGTCTTTATTCTTGAACCCTAATGTTTTTCCTTGAAGAATACAAATCTGTCCCAAGTCTATTTCTCTTTTTAGTGTGATTCTAAAAGCAAATTGTGTTTCTTATTATGTAGCCTTTACTTACTAGTATGAGTGGGCAATTCTATTCTTGATTCTAACTTTAGTACATCTTTCTAGTAAAGCAACTCTGACCATTTCTTAATACTTTCTTCTTAAAATTATTTGAATCAAACCAAGAATTCCATAAAATCATTAATTTATCTTAACAATATCAATTCATGAAAGTTCATCTTTATGTTGGTCTACAAAAATATGATTGATAGGTTGGGCTAATGACCAGGAATTATTATGTTAATTTAATAATGATAGGAAAAGCTTACCAGCTGCAAGAAGCAATCCTGAGATGAATTCTCTTTGGAACCTGTCTCATTGAACTTACCCATTGTAGACTATGCAAAAGTGGTGGGCAACCTCCAGGAAGGCCATCTTCTAGCTTTAGCCTGTCCTAGATGTCTCCTGACAATAAGTGAAAAATCTTTGTCACGGCCACTGTGTGTGAGAGCTGATGGAGAATGTAATGGGGTGCTCACATGCTTGTGATGATGTGGGTGACACACCTGGTCCTATGAAGTACAGCACACAGAGTTATGTACAGTGCTGAATGTTTGACAGTAATAACATAGGTCTCCATTATTAGTTTATGTGTTTATTATAATATGCCTCTTCATTATTATTCTAGATTGTTCTTGTGCTTACAAAGTGGTTTCTCGACAGTGCTGTGTTTTATTTGCACTAGCTACAGCTTTATGGTTTTCAGATTGCATTGCCTCTTTATGGCTTTGAGTTAATTTCATGTTATTTGTTCATCAGAGTTGTGTGTGTGTGTGTGTGTGTGTGTGTGTGTATCCACCCCTTTTGTTTGGGTATGCACTAAGCTAGTCTAGTATACCATCTAGGTGACTGTGATTACCTGATGTTTGCATAATGACAAAGTTGTCTGACCACAGAATGTTTAGCTTGACTAAACATTCATGCTAGAAGACTCTGTAGAAATAACTGATGTATAATGAGAATGTTCTTGGTGTGTTTGTATGCATACATGTACACACGTACACATGTGTGTGCATGCACCATGTATGTATGTATGTATGTATGTATGTATGTATGTATGCATATGTATGCACATGTGTGTTTAGGTTTGTGAGTACATGTTTTTTGTGTATGTGTACATGTGGTGTGTGTGTGTGTGTGTGTGTGTGTGTATGTGTGTGTTGTTTTCAGCCATGTCTTAAAAACAAAGCCTTAATGGACCCAACTTACTTGAATCTGGTTTTCTAATATCTTTCTATTCTCAATGATTTTGAAAATTGAAGAAGTATTTTCTTTAAGCTGATAATTTTCTATTTTTTCCGTTTTGGGTTTTAGCTCTCAGTTAGGGCTGGGATTGGGCATCAAAAGCAGTCCACAGAGACACATTTCTAAGCCAGAAAGCAGACTCCAAAATGCATTTCCTCTTGTCAAATGTCACTGTCACTTTAATGCTGTGGAACACTTTTCTTCCAAAAATGGTGTTCTGGTTATCTTACAATCTCAGCTCCACACATCAATTCTGTGTGTGGTGAGGGAAAAAAACACTTCAGATCTCACAGTTTCACCCGTGGTTTTCGGACAACTTGGTCTTGATTTTTAGTGGGTGTTGAGTGGTGTTTATGTAATGTGGCTTCCCATTAGAAGAATCAATCAAGAGGTGATTGTGCCTTCTCCCCAAAGTTGCTCACAATTGCAGTCCCCTCATCTTCCTTGTGCTGTGGATCGTATGCTGAACATGATTCATCACCGTCTTTAAAAATTGTCAATAACAGAACGGCTTCTTCCTCAGCCCTGGAAACCACAGACAAAGCTCTGATCCCTTACTGCACACATGAAAAGGTACATCCCAGTGGCCTCAGGATTTCTTACAACTCATAGTCATTTTTCAACTAAATGTATTTTAAAATCCGAGAACAGTTGTATGCTTTTTTCCTCTGGATTGCTGAGCAACTTAATGTGTTTTTAATGTGAGAAGCAATTTGCATCATCCTGAAGAGTTACAGCCTCTAAGATTCCCAGATTGCACCAGGCTCCACTTACCCTCAGACTTCAAGTCCTAGGGAAACAGTGGAGGGAAACTCAGATCCATTTTTCAACACAGCTGGCTGTTTATGTTGCTGCTAATGTGAAGTTTTGCCTTTTAATTTGTTGTTGGTTTCTGCAAAAAACACAGATCACATTATTGGTTTTAAATGATGAGAGATGTTGTTATTTTAGATCTTTGAAGAAACAAAACAAGACGTGTGTGGAAATTCGATTTTAAATTGCTTGATTAATTTATTTTGGTGGCATATAGAAAAGAGTTTTCTTTATTATGCTGGAATAAGCCAATTTACTGTAAATCAGTCTAACAAATGAAATGCCTGGAGGCCTCTTATAAATTGTAGTGCTGTGTTTGTTGTAGAGAATATAAATGAGCCAGGCTGCAAATTCCTAAGACAGTTTAAAAATGCTTCTAGCAGCATTTGTATATAAATCATCGACTTGACTTTCATGCTTGATTATATTCAGCTAAGATTTTGTTTGTTTAGGCTTTTCTTCTCAATTGTGACAGAGAACTGAAGTTGCCAATCATTTTGACTGATAGGTTTTCTTTCAGTTGGTTGGTAAGAAAGTTTCACTAAGCTTCCTTTTCCCTGGTTAGAAAATGGTTTTAATAAGAGGGTGGAAAAACTTGTATAAAGACTCGGCATGTTATATGTTCAATGCAACATGAATTAATATTGCCCCAGAAGAGTAGGCATGCCTTAGATTTCCTTGAGTGAGAATAACAAGATAGTCAAAGCAGGAGAAAGTTTTCTTTCTTTCTCCTTTTTCTGTATACGTAGACATTTGATATGAGGTTGTGCCCATTTGCCTCAGTATTTAGAGACAGAGACACAGTTTTTTTGTGAAATTATGCTGACTACCCACATGTTTCTCTGTGGGAGTTTCTACAACTTTCACAGTCAGCAGAGTGAGGAGCCACAGGGGGCAAGAAGGGAGTTCAGCTTAGCACAACTCAGTAGATAGTGTTGCTTCAAACTTTGGGAGTCTGACTCCATGTTGTTTATTTTAGGCATCTTTAAGCACAGCACAGCACAGCAGAGTTGGGTGAAAACTATTCTGGTGGTAATAACTCAACCCCTGACTGAGTAAACAATTTCATGATAAGGGTCTAGGAAAAGGTCCAGTCCCACAAAAGTCTCTGGTCACACAAATAGATCAGAGGTCACCAGGCTAGAAAGCATGTTGACCAAAGCCTTCTGAGCAGAACACAGGTATTTTTGATCCTTTCTCTTGAAGGAACAACACTCTATGCTTAACATTCCAGGTTCTGCTAGCAATTAACTGTGAGCACAAAGACTTCCATGCCTCCTTCATTTCCTTGTAAGTAGGATGAGGACAAAGAAAGCCAGGAAAACAAAGCAAAATATATTGACCTAAAAATCTCATTATATTTGTCAAAGTGAATGTGTTTCTTTGACTAGTTGCTTGTTCTTAGAGGAGCCAGAAGTATGGTATAGTCGGAGCTTTTCTCTATCTACAGAGCAGCAGTTGATTAGGTTTCCTTATTTTTAATAAATCTTACAGGCGAAATATTTAGTAAGTCAACCTGAAAATCTGATTGCCTCTTCTGACTAAGGAACGTGAGATGCTTCCAACTGATCACATTACTGCCGGGATAAGGACGAGGATCCTTAGGTCATAGGCAAAATGAAGGCAGTGAAGTAGAGTCATGGGACAAGGTTAGACAGGGAGAGCTGTGGGATATGGAGGAAGTCAGAGGCAAAGAGAGAGCTAACCCAAGGGGAGGGAGTATGTAAAGCCACATGCTCTCATGGTCCAATTTAAGAAATAACTGGATGAATGTTAGAAAACATGTGCAATCAATGAAGGTTGATTACTAGGGCTTAAGAGATTAAACTGGAATGGGAAAAAGAGAAAGGGTCAACGGAAACCATGCATATGTAGCAAAGCTTTAAGAAAAGCCACCAGTTACTAAGCTCATTGAAGAAGATTATAGGTCAGCAGGACCCCAGAGGTCTCAGTAACACAGGACGTTACCATTAGCCTCGGTTAGGTTAACCACTGTAACTACACAGAAAGATCCTGCTGTTGAAGACCCTTCACACTGAAGCTCTAGGCCATAGCGAAATACATTTCAACTGACTAGGAAGTACCCTCCACGTTGGCTAGCTTTCTGAGTGCTGGATGACACTGTCCAGGCTGATGGGGGATGAAAGACACTGGTGCTCTTATCATAGCTGGAACCTTCACGCTGTGATGCTGCTCTGCCAGGTGAGATGTGCACACCTAGGTGATAGTGCAGTGACAATGACAGGACAGTCAACCACTCTTGGGGTATGGGTGAGACCTGCCCCAGAGGAGGGGGATTTCTTGCCTGTTACTCTGATTCTGGTCAGAAGTTCATGGCTGGTGATGTTGTAGGCCCCAGGGTAGAACTTACTATTGTTAATTTGCTAAATTGTCATGCTGTCAAATTGACTTTTCCACACAATGTAATATTTTTATTGAATTTTTGGGGGATCTCACATCATATAGCCAATCACATGCACTTCCCGGTTCTTTCTTGGACATGTCCTTCTGCCCTCTTGTGATTTCCCTTTCAGCACATACACACAGAGCGTCCAATTTGTGTTATCTATGCACTCACTGGAGTATGGACAAACTCTCACTGGCCTGCTCCTTAGATAGAGCTGAGTGATTGTCTCGGATCCCTGTTGGAAGGAATGTACTGTGGAGGTGGACACCCTAACATCCTATCACAGGTTTTAAGAGTTCTCTCTGATGGCCTCCTGTTTAGGCTGTTACTGGCTTGTTGGGGGAAGGTTAGAGGTAGGGGTTCTCACAAAATTCTTCTTGTCCCTCCTTCTCAACTGTCTGCAGTCATCGATACCTCTGTCAAAGTACCTTATTTGCTCTTTGTGATCTGGGGCAGCATGGATCAGATGCATCCATATAGTTTCTAGCATCATCTCAGATTACAAATAAGGCTCCTGCTTGAAGTCAGGCCCTGGACCCAAATAAGGTCCTCTGTTGTAGCTGGTATCATGAACATGAAGGCTTCCAGCTTTGGCACAGACCACTGACATCTGCCAGGCATTTGGTGGCAACATAGCCATGGATACCAACACAGACCCTGCTGCACTAAGACCACAGACCCAGACATAACCCTTGTTGGTATCACGGGTCTAGACATCACTATGGCCCCAGGTGTTAGCATAGGCCACCCATATAAGCATGGCCCCCAACAGCAGCATTGGTCCTAGACATCAACATGGTTTCAGGCTAAAGCACAGACCCCAGTATCACCATAGCTTCAGGTAGCAGTGCAGATCTCTGTGGCCCCCAGTGTCAGCACAGATCATAAACATCAACATGGCTTCAGGCAGCAGTGCATGTCAGGGACCCTCACTTAGTCTCCGATGATAACATAGGACATGGACATCAACCAAGACCCCAGCTGGAGCAGGACCACGGACCTGCTCCTGGAAGCAACCTGGACCTCGATACCACTACAGCGTCAGGTGGTAGCCCTGGCTGCTGACATCATTATGGTCTCCTGGGGCACCATGACCTATGAATATCAACATGGACTCAGTTTTATGCCAAACTCTCCTGTGTTTCTCTAAAATAATATATTTTTATTTTCCAAGCTATAGCTTTTCTTTATCAATGCAAGGCTATATTCTTTCACTCTGGTGCCTCACTGCATATAGGTAACCTCCCTTTTCTTTCATACTCCCTATAAAATGTTTTATTTTAATCCTTTTCCCTAATCTCAGAGGCAACATCTTAGCATGGTTCCTGTTTGCTGAGTTTTCTGTGTACCAGGTGAATCCACCTGCAGACTATTCACCTTCTTTCTCTCTCAACCACGTCTGAGAATGTTCATTTACAGTCAGGTTTCTACATTGTCTTACCGAACATCTTTCATATCCATATCTAGAGAAATGAGATGTTGTCTCTCGTCTCTGTGTTGAATGGCATGTTTCTGATCTTCTTGTTTTCCTGTTTGGTTCTCACAGAGGATAATTTTCTTTTGACATTTCTTCATGATTAAAAATACATTCTTTCGTTTAAAGATGTTAGTTTGGCTTGATAGGGAATTCTAACTTGAAAGGTTTCATTTGAAAGTTCAAAAAAGATTCTGCCATGACATTGTTGTCTACTATAAGTATTGAGCAACCAAAGCCATTTTCAACCAATTCTTTCTTTCTGGCAGCTTGGGTGAACATCTTTCTGTTTCAGTATTCTAAAATTACTCAATCATGTGTGTGTGTGTTTGTATGTATGAGTATGTATATGTGTGTGTATGTGTATGTCCTTTGCATGAGCAGTTTGATAGTTCTTCCTACAGAAGCTTTTCTATCTGTTCCTTTTCTTCTCATCTGAATGTTTTACACGAGAAACTTTTCTTAGATTGGGCACCTGCCAATCTGTGGATTTTCATTTAGTGGAATGAAAAGAGGCCTGATATCTAACATAAAATCTGAGAACAGGAGTTCAGCTCATTGACTGCAGGTGTCTTCAGGCTTGCTCCAATAGAGCCACTGGTGGGAACATTCTGTTTGTGTTCTTTAGGGACATCACATTCTGCAGAGGGGGACTCAGCTTTTTTCTACAGGTGAGAGCTCACTAATAGATTCTATAAACCCAGTGGACCAGTGATTTCTTCTACACTTACTATGATATTTCTCCTGGTTAGTTTTCCTCTGGATCTCAGACCAGTAGAGAGGGAACTCTATCTTGCTCTCTCTTCTTTTGCTGAAGCCACTGTTAGTTCTTTGGCTATCGATATTTAGTTGAAACTCTGAGACTCAGTAGACTTTCAGATAATTTCCTCTTTAAGCCTTTCCCTCCATTTCACATTTTCACAGATTGCTTGAGCTGCCTGTCTGAATCTTTTTTGGGAGTGGAAATGGGTGATCCAGCAGTACTGATTACTATCTGCTAATGATTCTTTCCTTCCTTCCTTCCTTCCTTCCTTCCTTCCTTCCTTCTCCTCTCTCTCTCTCTCTCTCTCTCTCTCTCTCTCTCTCTCTCTCTCTCTCTCTCTCTCTATCTATCTCTCTCTCTCTTTCTTTCCTCATCTCTATTCAAGACAGGGTTTTTCTGTGTTGTCCTGACTGTCCTAAAACTTGCTCTGTAGACCAGGTTGTTCTCAAATGCAGACATCTGCCTGTCTCTCCCTCTTGAGTGCTGGGATTAAAAGGTGTGCACCACCACAACCTGGGTCAGTTTTCTTGTGCATTCCTTCTGTTTTATGTCTCCTACTAAGTTTGTTTTGTTTCTTCTTATCTTCTCCATGATCTTTCAGGGTTGTGCTTGAGCATTTCATTTTACTGTTTTAATGAATTTTTGATAGATGGGTGTTATGGTTTGAAACTGAAATATCTTCTACCAGATCATGGTTTGAAATCTTAGGTCATAATTTGTAGTGCTATTTGGAAGGTTTTGGAGCCTTTAAGAAGTGCATCTGGCTGTAGGTATGTCACTGTGTGTAGGAGATGCTATGAAGGTTATACCTACTTCTTGTCCCTCTATGTTTTCTTCTTTTCCTGGCCCACCATGAAATGAGCATCTCCTGCCCTATGCTCCCTCTGCCATGCACTCTGCCCTGTCTTCTGCTCTGACAGATGGTGACCTTTTAATCCCACGAGCTAAAAATAAACCTTGCTCTTCTAGGTTGTTTTCGTCAGGAATTTTAGTTACAACAGTGCAAAAGTAATAAACACTGAAAATTGATGTGTGTATTAATTCCTTGTCTGTCTCCAGAAATTCAGAAAATTGAAAAAATCAAATGACTTGGAGGGTCTTTGTGATGTTATTGTGTTCCTCACTTCATTTATTGATGCTGTGGCATCCATAGGAGAATGAAGAACCACCCACTAGAACATTCTCTGCAATGGACCAGTACAAGCCTGATTTAATTCGCTTGTGCTCTCAGCTTGTTTTGGGATTAGAAGTAAATCTCCAGAACTCTTTTCTGTGATGTCTCTGAAAGATCTAAATTAAACTCTACAATCACAGGTGGTTATGAAGATCAAGTCAAATCATCTGGAGGTGTTTTACAAAATAGCTTCTATATGCTTCATAAGTACAAACTAATCTATATGCATAGATGCATTTGTGTTCTTTGTAACATACACACATACGCATATACACACATACACATATACACACACATACACATATACACACATACACATATACACACATACACATATACACACACACACATACACATATACACACACATACACATATACACACACATACACATATACACACATACACATATACACACATACACATATACACACATACACATATACACACATACACATACACACACATACACATATACACACACATACACATATACACACACATACACATATACACACACATACACATATACACACACATACACATGCACATAAACTCCTGTTTCCACAGGCTCATTCTTTTAATTACCTAATTATTTTTGCTATTCCACTCTGAAAGTTCTATCTATGTTTCAAGATCATCCAACTACGGCCTGTGCCAAGTATGGAGAAATGCTTCCACTCAACTCTTCCACTCTAGGCTCCTGCTAACACCCCTCATGCCATGTCTTCACTACAACACACAGAATTGGGGGTATGAATTTATCTTTAGTTTCTTATATCTTCTATGTTTCTTTTGCCTTTCAGTCTTATATCTGCTTACTGTCAATGGGGGATTTTTCTTTTGTTTCTTTATCAAAGTTAAAAATCAATGAGAGGGCCTGTCAGCTGACTCTATCTGCCAAATCTCTCCTCACTGACTGAAGAAGGGGCACTGACAAGAAAGACTTGAATTCAGTGACCTGTGCTAAAAATAGTGATAGGCTTAAAAAAAAAATCAATCATCTGTGATTTTTCAGCAGGTAGAAAAGAACTCCAAAATAACTGTGCTCTCGAATTGTTTTCTGAAAGTCTATTTGTCTCATGCTTACAGCATCACTGTCTGAATTCAAATGCTAAGAATACAATACCTGCAACTTTCTTGACAAGTTTCTCTGGAGGAAGCCAAAGGCTAGAGACTAAGCTTTTTTTTTTTTCTCCTCCAATAAAAAAAGAAAATGATGGGATAACATTTGAAATGTAAATAAGTAAAATAGCCAATAAAAAATAAAAAAGAAAATGACATAGAAATCCTCACTTTCAGACTTGGCAGTCTTTGGGACTAATCGTTTAAACAAGTAGAAAGCATATAAATGTATAGGAAATGGCCAGTTTTATTTAAGGCTTTGGCTAACAAGAACATGTGTTTTAGTCCCTGGAAAAGATAGCAAGGTTCATTCTAACACTGGTTCATTTTTCTAGTACAGGAGCAGGAATGGAGATCCCAGGATAAATGGGTGGTCTATCCAGTTAAGGAGATAGAGGTGGTACTGGTTGATTTTATCAACTTGACACAAACCTAGACATATCTAAGAAGAAGGAACTATAATTAAGAAAATGTCTCCTTAAGATAGACCTGTAGAAAGGCTTATAGAGCATTTTCTAAATTAGTGATTGATGCAGATAAATCCTGATTACTCTGGGTTGTACGACACCTGAGCAAACCAAGAAGAACAACCCAAGAAGCAGAGTTCTTCCACAGTCTGTGTTTTGAGCTTTCTATGTTGAGTTCTTTTCCTGATTTCTCTTCATTATAAACTGTGCATGGGGCATGTAGGCTGAAATAAACCCTTTTCTCTCCATATCAGTTTTGGTCATGGTGTTTTATCATAGCAAAAAACAAAAACAAAAAATAAAACAAAAAACAAAACCAAACAAAAACTAAAACAACTGAGACAGAAATTTGTACCAGGACTTGGGTAATACTGTGACAGACTTGACTATGACTATGTATTTTGGGGAAGTTTGTGGTAGTATTTGTGTTGGAATTCTGTAAACCCCACACCTCAGTTACCTGGCAATAGCCAGGTATACCCCACTCTTCAGTTATCTGGCAATAGCCAGGTATGCTCCGCCCCAGTGACCTGACACTATAAAAGGGGCTGCTTGCTCCCTCCTTTCTCTCTTGTTCTCTTATTCTCTCTCTTGCTTTCCTGCCCTTACCCCTCCTCTTCCCCTTTCTTTCCCCCCACCCCCCACAATGTGCTCATGGCCAGCCTACTTCTCTACTCCTCTATTCCCCCTCCCTCTGACTTTACATCCCTCTTAACTCTCCCATGCCCTGAATAAACTATTCTGTACCATACCGTCATTGTCGTCATTGTCGTGTGACTGGTCCCTCAGAGGAAAGGGGATCCCCCAGAGGAATCCCCCTTTCCTCCAGGCCTTGCCACACCTTAATGGGCCATATCCACCCCCACTCTCTTCATCCTTTTCCTAACATTGGTGCCAAAACCCGGAACATCATCTTTTAACAACAATTTTACTTTGGGACTGGAAAAGCCATTGGGTGTTCAGAGCTACATGGGTTGTTCTCAAGGAGATTAAAGATAAGAATCTTTCGAGAAGTATAAATGCTGAAGGTCTGGCTGGTGAAATTTCAGAGAGAAGCAACGATTCTCCTGGGACCATTTGTATGTTATTTTGCATTAAGGCTATGTGTTTCTAGTCATCTGGGGATGAGAAAACAGCTATGATTAAAAAGAGACCAGAATCACTAAAGTAAAACCTTTGCTTTAGTGGGCCAATAGATACTGGCCAGATGGGGCTAAAGGATCATCTGTGATTAAAAAGAGACTAGCAACACTGAGGAAAATTTAATAAGTGTCTTTTCAGGGTCAGTACACAGAAGCTGTGTTCCAGAGGTGGCTAAGGCTGCCTCTTATCCTGGGGCTGAACTTGTTCATGTGTAAATATCTTCCGGACTTTGGGGTGCCTGCACCGCAAACAGCTACTCAGAATTGGGCAAAGGCCTGAGGATTTAAAAGTAAGATATGACTTGATTATCGGTGTTACCAGAATGCTGCTTTACACCCTCAATACAGCATTCAAGATACACAGCTACAAAGGTAGTATGCAAATTCCCTAGCTGCTCATTGGAAGCAACACCCCTTGGGGTGAGTCTATAACCAGTGGCAGTAAAAATAATAGGAACTCAGGTATGGGTCACATTGTGACTGGGCCGATCTAAACTTGAATAGAGGGTGTGTCCTATTCCCAATGTCTAGGCACACTAGTGGGCAGTTCAGCTAAACCTTAGCTGATAGGGGGTGGGCATGGGACAGTAATGATTGTGAAGGTATGAAGGGCTATAGAGAGCAGCTGAAGAACAGCAATATGAGAGGCTGGGAAAGGTCACAGTTAAAGGGGCAACTTCAGTGACAGAAGAAGCTCCAGGGTGAAAGCAGGTCCTGGAGAGTTGTTGAGGTTTGTCACCATGTGACAGAGTTAGCATTCCTAAAGAATGCTTAGATGTTTTTGGTGACGGGACATTCCAGTGGCAGCTGAAATTTCTACATTGAAAAAATACTGGTGCCATGGAATGACTGGATTATGGTAGTCTTGGAGAAGAGTCAGCCTGAGCCCAGGAGAAGAGCTATGTGTGCTGTAAAGGGCTGAACCAGAGAAATGGCCCAAGATCTTTGGAGCCCAGAGGATTTTGACTGGATTCCAGATATCAAGCACTGAAGTTTATACATTGTCAAATTTTGGTTTGGTTTTGATTTGACTCATGTGCCTGAGTCTTCCCTCTTGAAATAGGAATGTATGCAGCTTATTATTAATTTTATTTTACAGGAATCCATAGCTATGAGAGTTTGTAATTTTTAGAGAGACCTAGGATACTTAGGTTTTGGGTATTTTAGAATGGCTTTGAGCTTTGAAAGAGACTTTGGATGTTTTTAAAAGGAGAAACTTCTAAAGTGTTAGAATTTTCATAGACCATGGAACTTTTAAAAGTTGGAAGTCTGTGCCGGTCTTCAGATGAAAGGGAATAGCTACAGCTATGCTGTAATGCAAACAGGGAAGTGACCTCAGCAGAGTGAACAGTTATTCCCTGGAGAGGCTAGAGCATCACATGCTGAAGTACAAGTACCTGGTTTCTGTTTCTGAGAAAGGAACAATTTGTTGGCTTGGACATCTGGGCACATGTGAAGAATGGGAGTCATGTTATCTGTCTTTATGCCATTTGAAAGTCCATCTCCAGGGCCCCGTTGGCTTATTACGAGGGTTTAACTTTGCACAGGTGTGGTGGGATTTTAATGTTCAAGAGGAGTGTGAATGCCTTATGTTCTTATGTTAACATTAACGTGCCATTTTAGAGGCAAAAGAGAAAAGAAAGACTGTAGTTGGATAGTGATGTATTCATGTGTCAGGTTGAAATGGTCAGTTGTACTGATCAGTTTTTGTCAACTTGACACAAAGACATTTCTGAAAAGAGTGAAAAACATTTGAGAAAATGCCCCATAATTAGTCTGTGGGAAGGCTGATGACATTTTCTTAATTAGTGATTGAGGTAGAAGGGCCTGGCTTATTGGGTGGTCCAAATCCTGGACTTATGGTCCTGATATTAGAAAATTCGAAATAGTTCTACCTGAAGACCCAGCTATATCACTCTTGGGCATATATTTAAAAGATGTCCCAACATACAACAAGAAAACATGCTCTACTATGTTCATAGCAGCCTTATTTAATAGCCAGAAGCTGGAAACAAACTAGATATCCCTCAATGGAAGAATGGATACAGAAAATGTGGTACATTTATACAGTGGAGTACTACTCAGCTATTCAAAACAATGACTTCATAAAATTTGCAGGCAAATGAATAGAACTAGAAAATATCCTGAGTGAAGTAACCCAGACACAAAAGAACATACATGGTATGTACTCACAGCTAAGTGGATACTAGCCCAAAAGCTCAGAATACCTATGATACAATTTATAGATCACATGAAGCTTAAGAAGGAAAAAGACCAAAGTATAGATGCTTCAATCCTACTAGGAAGGGGAAACAAAATAATCAAAAGAGGGAGAGGAAGAGAGGAATCTTGAAGAGAGAGAGGAGGGGAAGAGAAAAACTAGAGGGCAGGATCAGGTATGGGAAGAGACAGGAGAAAAGTACAGAGGACCAGGAAATTGAACAGAAACAGTAGCAGTGGGGGATGGGAAACTGGGGGTTGCTACTAGAAAGTCCCAGAAGCCAGGTAAGCAAGAGGTTCCCAGGACTCAATAGGGATGACATTAGATGAAATATCCAACAAAGGGGAGAGAGATTCTATAGAGACTGAAAGACCAGGATAAATTCTGACTCACTAACAGGTAAAGTAGAAGATCCCTAGCAGGTAGAGTAGAGCCAAAAATGTAGGATAGCAGGTTCAGTGACTGTGTTTCAGGAACTGACTGACCATAAAACCATAAAAGTTAAATTAACACCTTATAAACAATTTTGAGAAACCAGGTGTTTCCCTTGTGATTCTTCACTAGTATTTTTGGCATTTTCTAATTATGTACTCCCTCCCCTCCTTGGGTTGTGGTTTTTCCTTTAAAAACCCCTTCTCACAGCCACTTGGGATCAGACTCCTCTACTCCTGCATGGGATATGAGTCTCAACCCCTGTGCACTGGTTCATTAATAAACCTTGTGTAATTGCAGCAAGGACTATCTCTTGTGAGTTCTTGGGGGGTCGTGTCATCCCAAGACTTGAGTGAAGGTCTCCCCTCTGTAGAGGGTCTTTCAAGACTTTGTCCGCCTGAAAGATGGGGCCACCCACCCATCTCAAAACCTTTAACTGAGAATTGTTCCTGACTAAAGGAAATTCATGGACAAAAAATGGGACAGAGACTGAAGAAAAGAGACTGTCCCACCTAGAGATCTATTCCATCATAGACACTAAACCTTGATAGAATAGATGCCTCTCTCAACTGTGCAGCCTGGTACAGCTGTTGCCTGAGAGGCTTTGTCAGCACCTGACCAATACAGATGCAGATACTCACAGCCAACCATCAGAATGAGCTAAAGGACCCCAATGAAAGAGTTAGGAGGAAGGACTGAAGGAACTGTAGGGGATTGATTGCAACCCCAAAGGAAGAACAACAATATCAACTAACCAGACCACCCAGTGCTCCTAGCGACTCAACCACCAACCAAAGAGTACACCTGGGGGGACCCATGGCTCCAGCTGCATATGTAACAGAGGATGGACTTGTCTGGAATCAATGGCAGAGGAGATCCTTGGTCCTGAGGATGCCCCAGTGTAGGGGAATGCTAAAACTGTGAGGCTGGAGTGGGTGGGTGGGTAGATTGGGGAGAACTCTCATAGAGGCAAAGGGGAGAGGAAATGGATGGGAGGGTTACGGAGGGAAAACCGGGAAGGGGGACATTTTAAATGTAAATAAATAAAATAACCAATAGAAAAAAAAGAAAGAAGCCTTTAAAGGCCACGAGGAACAAACCAGTAAGCATTACTCCTTTGTGCTATCTTTTGCAGTTCCTGCCTCCACCCTCCTTTCTCGAGCTCCCTCCCTGAATTTCTTTCTTGGGAGACTGTGACTGAAGCATACACGTGGAGATAAACCTGTGGTGAGCTTTTTGGCGCCACTGGACAGTTGGCTGCAGGAATTTTGACATTACTGGGACAATAGATGTAAATTCAAGTCAGGAGTCTGACTATGGTTGTGGGCTCAGAAAACTGGCCAGGATTAAGAACATTTACATTTGAAGCTGAGGGGATGTAGGTGTGGCAGTCCCATTGTCTCTTGGAGTCCCTTTTGTCTCATTCTTCCTGCCTAGTCCCGGGAAAGGTGTTTACAGGATTTTTATTATTGCCTCCTTTGTTCCTTGACTCAGAACTGACCTTATCAGCCTGCATGTAATTAAAGAGGTTTAATATATATATATACTGAAACATAAAAATTTTGCTTCAGCCTCAGAACTGGCTGGAGTCATGGAGTCATGTTATAGTTTTGTCTAATTGTCTCTTTTTTCTTTCAATCCCTCACTCTTGCCCTGGGGAACCTGTTGTTTGACCGAGCTGGACTTGGTCATAAACCCTTTTTTCTGCAGGTTGTTTTTAGTTGTAAGACCCAAACTGAGTCTTATCTATTTGAGGCTCTCATGAATGAGATGAGAGATCCAGATTGATGCAAAAGCAAGAGGCTTAATAGTGCCCTGGGGTGGCCTACATCCCGAGGAGAGGCAACTCTGAGCCTTCTGTCAGCATAATCTTTATATACTTAGTAACAGGTGGGCTATAGCGATGGTGACTAGGCATGCAAGCATTGGTGGGTTAAGTTGACTTTTAAATTAATTGACTGCTGCCAAGGTGGGTTGCATCTCAGGACCTATGCCCTACATTCCAGGGACTGCCCAGATAAGGTTGAAGCACTAGCTCCTAGAGAGTGAGGGGCTGAAAAAGCTCTTAGTGAAAGAGGGGAGCTGTAAGATCCTTTAGTGGGAGGGGGAAGCTGTAAGAAGAGTGTTAGACTGTAAAAACCCCTAGAGTCCCCCAAGTTATGGTATTTTATCAAAGCAATAGAAACTCTAAGACAGCGTTAGTTGTATAGAAGAGATGATGCAGGAGGAATTTGTAGAGCAGAGAAAGAGAAAACTGTGCAAAGAAATTACTCTAGGAAATCAACGTATTAGGTTTGGAGCTGAGTGCAGGTTCACAGATTTATAGAATAGAACCAGCTAGGATGTAAAATGTAAGTGGATAGATACAGAAAGAACTTCCCAAGGCTCATACATAGTTGTGAGATGTGCATGTTCTGAAAAACTAGCATAGAGGTAGTTTCCACCATCCCTCAGATTCTCTCAGACATTCAGACATGGCTAAACTATCTCCAAAAGGCAGCCACTCTAGAACTTCTAAAACAAGACCCAAAAAGAAGCCTTTAAAAAATCAAAATTATCTATAAATAGACACCACCTATAGTAGGTAAAGGCTGTGTCTTTATCCAGGATTCAAGGGTGATGAGAGAGGCAAGGAGAGAAAAAACTAAAAGAAAACAAAATTACAAGGAAGATTTAAAATATATTATGCATAAGATACAACTGAAGATAATAAAATTTGTTAGCTAAAGTCAGACTAGTGCTACAGGGAAATTTCTAGCTAATTCTAATGACTTAAATTAGAAAAGATAAGGTTTAAATTAATAATCCATTCTAGGAAGTTAGATATAAGCAGAAAGTCGGAGAAAGAACAAATTAAATCTAAGTCAAGATTTAGATCTAGAAGGAGAGAAACAAGTAAAATAGGAACAGAAAACAGTAGAGTTATATATGAGAAAACACCAGAGAAAAATCAGTTAGCGAAGGCTTATTTGTGGGTAGTCAGGCAGTGATAAATGACAAAATCTATAAACATCTAGCTGGGCTAATCAGAGGTAGGAAAGTCACTACAAATTATCAATGACTAAAATTGAAAATATTAAAAGAGGAAGAACCAATGCTGTGAATAACTTTGAACTTTTACGTAGATGAACAAATAGATGGTTTTTATTTGATAGAAATCACACCTCCATAAAGGTGGTGGGAAAGTAAGGAGCCATTCTATTATCTAGATACTTGTCACAGTGGTTTGGACTGTAAATGCCACAGCCACATCTGGTCCACTCACATGATGGTTCCTCCAGTCAGTGAGCTGATTATTAGAGATGTTACATGACCGTTAGCATGCGAACTGAAGTATGGGGTATTTCTAGAATGGTCTATGGAACGTGGTATTTACCAGGTGAATATTCTTCACATTCTGCCTATATGTGGAGGGGATGGCAGAGATTACTGACGGTCTTCGGTTTCTAGAATGGCATGAGCTTCTGTCAGATGCCAGCTCTAGGGTGGTACCACAGGCAAGTAAGATGCCACAGGAAGGGTGAGAAAGCTCATCAGGGACAACAACTGCCTGTTCAGTCTTGTTATACTATATTTTTCCTGATGATAAAACCCACTTTTCTTCTTTCAGGAAGGGCAAAAAGTATAGATCATTCTTCTTCTTCGTTTTCTTAACAGTTTTACTAGATGCCCCACTCAACTGTGCAATGAGAACTTACAACACAAGTTCTCACTGTGCCAGAATTTCTGCAAGACAAATACAACTGAATTAAGAAATTTGGTTTTCTTGTGATGCCTATCACTAAATGGGGTATCAGATACAACCCTGACATGTAAGGCTCCAGGAACACTGTGGGAGAGGGGGTAGAATCACAAGATTGCTGTGGGATAGTTTCTTTTGGGCAGGGCAGTGATGTTGCTCCAAGGAACTCAGAGCAAAATGTTTGACTTCACAAGACCTGCAGAGACCACACAAACTGACATCTCAGTGTAAATGCAGAGAATTTCCATAAGACCTTTTCCATACATGAAAATCTACAGGTAGTAAATGGTTATCAAATGAAGGAAAGCCAATTTTTTCTTTTGTTATCAAGGAGGAGACCCAATTATACGGAGTTATTTCTAAGCATACATAAATAGGATGATAGTAATTAGACTAAGTAGATTTTTATATAGATTATACATTCACATGCAGCTATATGCATTTATATAACAAAAGAAATATAGAAGTCATGAATTTGAAAGGGTATAGTTTGGGTCGAGGAGACAGGAGGAATTGGAGGGGAAAGGGTGGGTCGATGATACAAAGACAGTGTAATGTATGACATCCTCAAATTAAAAATGAGTTTGGGTTTCTTGAAAAGGGGACTGTTGGGCTGAAGAGATGGCTCAGTGGCTAAGAGCATTGACTGCTCTTCCAGAGGTCCTGAGTTCAATTCCCAGCAACCACATGGTGGCTCACAACCATCTGTAACGGGATCTGTTGCCCTCTTCTGGTGTGTCTAAAAACAGCTACAGAGTACTCACATAAAACAAATCTTTGAAAAAAAAAAGAGAAAAAAAAAGGGGGGGGGGCTGTTTTGACCCATTTTAGTCTAATGTAAAATAGTTCATCAAATCCTTATGATCTGAAATTCTATCCAAATGAGTTTCCAGATATGAAACACACCCTAGTAGCTGGTGAGGTGTTTATGTGGGGAGGATGGATAAAGGAGTCTCACCTCCTGTGTAGAGACACTGCAGGACACTACAAACTTCATATCTACCAACTTCCTTCTACCCACGCTGCAGAGAATGTAACTGTATAGGCTTAGCAAACCTAGCAAATAGTGCATTTGGACTTCATTTTAAGATTATAAACTCATGATGCGTTGGGTGTGTTTAGGTTATTTTACCCCCACACCTTTTTTTTTAATGACTCACTGGAAGCCTGACTCACCAGGAATAAATTTAAGACACAAATATTTTTAGTTAAATTCCTTGCCTCATAGTTTCTCTCATGTTGTCATTGTTATCTCAAAGTTCATTAAAAAACAAGTTCAAGTATACAAAGTGTGAGGTTAGTACAACCCCTCGGGCAGTGGTCAGTCGGCCTCCTCGACCAATAAGTGTTTCAGCTTTGTGTTGTTTCCTCTCTCACTTCCCAGTGGTCACTTGCTCAGTAAGACTCCTACTAAGGATTTCTTTTATTTTTAAGACTTATTTTCTTTTAATTCCGTGCATAGGTATGTATGTGGACAATGTGTACATAGGAGTGTAGGGTCCCATGGCATCCAGAATAGGACATCTGAATCCCTGGATAAAGAGTTATAGACCCTTGTCAGCTGTCAACCTGGTGAACTAAACTCCAGGTATTACTTCTGTAAGGTAATAGCAATCTTCAGTGCCTTCATGGCCACCATCAGAGGAGTTTCCTCCTGCAGCAGATGGGAACAAATGCAGAGGCCCACACAGCCAGACATTATGCAGAGAGTAAGAGACCTGGGAACGCGCAGCCCTAAGCAAATGACTTTATTAAATCCTTTCTGTCAGGCCAGGGAACCCAGGGGACAAGGAGGCAGGAAAAGCATCATTTGCATATACAACATGGTTTCTAGATTAGTGCTTTTATGAAATTCCAGAGTGTGCAAACAGGTGGGTCTTTACATTTATATCGGTTTCTTACACTTTGAGTTCTTTTCCTTCTGTGTTTGTTTTGTCCTACTCTGATGTATTATTTTTGTTTTATCTTATTATATCTAATTTTATTATTAGAAAAGTATAATATTGATATTAACTGAAGCGCCATCTCTTCATTCCATAAGACATATTTCTAAAAAATAGAAAAACAGTAAAAATAAGTATCATACTATAACTATTAAACTTAAACAATGACTAATGTGCAAATATTATTTTATATTCAGAATTATTACATTTTAGTTTTTATTATAAAATATTTTATTTTTATTGATTTAAATTAATTATTATAATATTAGAATTAAATAGTAAAATACAAATTTATACACAAAATGTATTTCTTACCTGGTATGGAATTTGCTAAGGTTGATATTAGACATGATTTTTAAAGGCTAAATTTGTAATATTTCATAAAAGACTTTAAGAGAAAACTTTTGCAAGAAGTACATATGAAAAATGAATTTCATTTGAAATACAGAAAGAACATTTACAAGCCAGTAGTAAAATAGTTTTAAAAATGAACTAATATTTAAAAAACCACAATAGATACAAGATTTGCAACTGATAGAATAAATAGGCTTATTGTCCTTGGTCACCATGGCAACACAATGATGCTACTGATTGGCAGATAGAATGATAGCCATAGTTAAGACTTTAAAGACAAGTGTTGCTGAGGGTAAGGAGCTTGTACATCACTACCAGAAATGCCAAACCATTCAGCTACTTTGGGAAAGCAGAAAAAAGTCTTTTTAGGAATGTTAAAATAGCCATCCCTAGTTATTTAGGTATTTATCCATAACAGATCAAATGAAATAAGGTCATACAATGCCTGTATGAAAATGTTGAGAGTAGCATTACTTATAAAACCGAGAACTAGAATCCAGCTCCAACTAGTAACACAATAAACAGTGATATGTGATATTGGAATAGTACTCAGCCATGGATAGGAACATGAATTCTTATAATATGTTTTCACAATGAACATTTAAAGTTTTTTGAAAAGAAGATGGGTAACAAAAGCCTATATTCTATAAAACTTCATTCATATCCTATTAAAAAAGGCACAATATAATGACCACAAGGAGATCACTGTTCTTCAGGACAAAGACTAGAATAGGCATTTGACCGCACAGGAACATGGAGAAACTTTACAGTGTTGAAGATGTTTATATCATAATTTTAATGATTTTACAAAATTATCTATTTTTTATATTTATTGAATTATACACTTATAATAGTCCCACAGCTTAAGGCCTTTGGCTTCAAGAAGTTTATATATTTTTTCTCTGCACTTAATTAACATGTAGTCTCAAATTAATTGCGACATTTGATAATTCATACCAAATCTCCATGTAAATAGGCCACTGCATGGCTGTTAGGCCTACTGCTCACAGCAAATGTCTCTTGCTGACCTAAAAAATGCCTTTTCAGAACTGCAGTAGTGAACCTCTGCACAGCTCACACTGCAAGAGTTCCTTTCTCATAGAGATGGAGGCACACACAAGTATAAGGTCAAGGTGTCAGTGTGTTTTATGTTGGGACACTCTCCTTGGTTTGTAGATGGATACCCTCCCACTCTCTCTTCACATGGTTTTTATCATGAGCTCCTTGCGGTGCTTTAATGAGAAATGCCCCCAAAGGCTCAGGTATTCTTGGTCTCCAGTTGGTGATGCTGTTTGGGGGAATGTTATGGAACTTTAATGAAGTTTTAGCCTTGCTGGAGGAAGCACAGCACTGAAGGCAATGTGTAAGAGTTCACAGCCTTGTCCCATTTCTAGTTTTCAATCTCTGCATTCGGTGTGTGGTGAGATGGGGTCTCTCAGCTTCCTCTGTGCCCATCTATTTCCATATCTGTCCCAGTATTACGGATCCTTAGTCTTCTATTTTACTTTTACGTCTGTCTGTCTCTCTCTGTGTCTGTCTATATGTCTGTCTATCTATCTATCTATCTATCTATCTATCTATCTATCTATCTATTATCTATCTATCTGTCTGTCCATCTGTCTATCTATGCATCTATGTATCTATCTATGTATCTATCTATGTGTCTATCTATGTATCTATCTATCTATCTATCTATCTATCTATCTATCTATCTATCTATCTATCTATCTATTTGTCTGTCTGTCTGTCTGTCTGTCTCTCTCTCTCTCTCTGTGTCTGTCTGTCTATCTATCTATCTATCTATCTATTTATCTATCTATCATCTATTTAAAGTTGCTTTGGTCATTGTGTTTTATCACAGCATCAGAGAAATAAGTGATAGACTATTGTACCTCTTTTTGTCTGTATTTTATCGTATTACTAAATAAGAACAATAATCAGAATGAGTTGGAGCTTATTCATAAACGAGTTTTAGAATAATTATTTCTTTAAAGGACTTAGATCTAAATATAGTCATATTCTGAGGCATGATCATCTAGGATTTAAACATGAATTTTGGAGGATAAAACATAGCTCATATACATGGTCTGATATTTTCTCAGTAGCTGGGAAAACAGGTCTGCACCACCAGTTCTGGATTATCTCCAGCAACTTTCTTCCCAAAACTGCTATTTTGGGGTGGGCATATAGTTCTAGTGCTTAGGAGACAAATAGGACTGAAAGCTTGAGGTTATCCAGGGGACTTAGCAAGACTATTTCTACCACCACCACCACCACCACCACCACCACCATCATCATCAACAATAACAACAACAAAATAAGAAGGAAAAACTCATGATTTCCATTCGTAGTAAATAAATAAATAAAATAGTTGATTTAAAACAAGGTAAAATTTTTCTATGAAAAATTTGAATATATCGCCCCTTGGGACTCCCATGAACTGTTCCTAGCAGAGTGTCTGCAGTAAACTATAAATGCTTGCCTCCCTGGGTGACTGGCAGATTTTTAAAAGATTCCATCTTTCTGACACATATCAAATGAGGATTGAAGGCTGTTTGCTTAAACTATTCTGGGATAGGTTTAGCTTTTAACTCTTTTCTTCTGTAGATTGAATTTGGAATTTTAACACGTACTGTGGAAATCTTTCTGGCTCTTAGCACATTAAAAAAAAACCACACACCATGGTGAAGAAAACAATTGATTTCTTAGAAGAAAATGTGCTGTTTACTTGTGAAAACTCCATTTTAACTCTACAAATATTTATGAGTTGTAGGTAGGCTCAATTTCCCAGAACCACCAGACTGCTTTGCTGCGGATTCATAAGTCTTGGGAGTCATGACTGATTTTGATTTGTTTTGCAGAAATGTTAAAGGGATGGAGTTTGTGCCTCTCATTTCTCAGATTGTATGGCTTGTTGACATTTGAATTTTCAAAATATCAAGGATTCTTCCGAAGTGATTCATCTGAGTCAAGGGCCTGCACTGTTGTCCTTCAGTGATGGCTGCTGATTCAGAACTGAACGATAAAATGATAAAATTAGAAATGCCAGTAGTTTTCATTCAGCCTACTTAAAAAAAAAATCTGCCCTTTCATTTTTGGCTTTTTAATCTACAAATTAATGTGATAATTAAATTTGGTACGAAATCATTTATTTGTATTTTAATTTTGTTTTTCTGAACAAAACAGGCTGAAGCATACCAAAAATATGTGCATCAGGGGATGGCAGCGATCCGGACTTTTTCTATCCGGCTACCCAGGTCACGATGCCTTTTCCATTAACTTCCTAAGCAGACTAGGTTGCACTCTGGGGCTGGTGTGTTTGTTGGTCTTTGTGTGTTAAGCAGCAGGCTCTGCTATATAGCCACACAGAGCTCCTGTCTTTCACAGCTTGAAGGAATCCAAATTTATTCCTCATTTATCACATACAGCCATTATCTAGGGAGCCGAGGCCTCTGTTTATCTTCTTCAGAAAGGAAGGAACTGACTGTAAAGTCCCTATTTGACAGCCAGTGCCACAAACACTGAGGACTGTGATGATGATTTGGGGCTGGAAATGTGAGCCACGATTTAAACCTTCTCCCCAGACGTGATGCGTATCACTTTCTCATAGCGTCTATTGGCCAAAGCTAGTCTTATGGCCAAGTCTAGGCTCAAAGTTGGGAACTCAATTATTGGTAGAGTTAATATGGTCAATAAGTGATGTAGAAAATGTCTTTCAACTCTAGAAATAAATGCTCCCCTCTTCGTGATGCCAGATAAGGCTATCCTCTGCTACATATTCAGCTGGAGCCACGAGTAGCCTCTTTGGTTGGTAGTTTAGTCCCTGGGAGAATTGAGGGGTCTGGTTGATTGATATTGTTGTTCTTCCTATGAGGTTACAAACCCCTTCAGCTTCTACAGTCTTTGCACTAGCTTCCCCATTGGGGTCCCCTCACTCAGTCAAATGTTGGGCTGTGTGCATCAGCATCTGTATTGGTCTGGGTCGGACAGAGACTCTCAGGGGACAGCTATACTGGGCTCCTGTCAGTAAGCACTTCTTGGCATCAGCAAGTATCTGGGTTTGGCGTCAGCAGATGGGATGAATCTCTAGGTGGGGGAGTCTCTGGATGGCCTTTCGTTTAGCTTCTGCTTCACTCTTTGTTTCTGCATTTCCTGTTGACAGGAGGAATTCTGAATCAAAAGCCCCGTAGTTTTTAAAAATTCAAGCATTTTACAAGTTCCCTTTAAAATATCCAAAGTCTCTTTCAAAGTTCTAAGCTGCTCTAAAATATTCAAAGACTCTCAAAAATATCTCAAGTCTCTTAAGCATGAGCCCCCTGAGAAACAAACACGAAAATAAGTTAAATACTATCCATCTTACTTCGAGAGGGAAGAACAAGGGCATGTTCAGACCAAACCAAAACCGAAGTCCAATAGTAGAATGCTCAGTGCAGACTTCTGAGACTCTTCCCGGTTCACCTCAGCACATTTGCACATTAGAAAGGCTGCACGTGATGGTGGCTGCTGTCCTGGGCAGCCATTTCACCACGCTGGCATTTCTAAATGCTGGGGTCTCTACTGCAACTGTATTGCACTTTTACCCATATTCTTTCCTAGATTTTCTTCAAGGACTCTGACTCTGCCACATGCTGCCAACCCTCAGCTTCTCTCCATGACCTCTCCAATCCAGGGACTGCTACTGCTATTGAGATTGTACCTTTACCAATAGCCTCTTCTGGTCTTTCAGTGTCAAGACTTAGACCCCTTCATGCCTTCAAAACAAGTGCCATCTGGGAAAATCTTACACCTCCCTCTGGTCCACAACCTCTCTGATGATCCTAAGGAAACACTTCCTAGAATTTCACCTCAGCGATGTTGGTCTCTTATTAGCCACCACTAATTTCTCAGCACCAACTAGTCAGCATCACCTGTAGCAACAAAACAAGTTTCACTTCAGTGGTTTTGATTTTTCCTTTATCACAGCTCATTCTTCAGCCCCAGCTGACCAGAACCACAGATTTATTAATTTGAAATATTAAACATCTTTTGTAGAGTCTTTAAGGGACTCTCAGACTTCTCTTGTAACTTTACAAGAGAGGCTTCTCTCATCAGCCACTCTCCACCCTCCTAGCCTCCAAACTAAACAATCCCCTTGAACTCCAAGTACTCAACAGCTGTTCCAGCTCAGGTTCAAATGCTATGACAACCT
>NC_137952.1:15668404-15881651 GCF_963924665.1 Micromys minutus
AAAATCATACAATGCATCCTGATTACAGTTTCCCTTCTATTCCTCCCAGTGTCTCCCCGTCTTCCTTTCCATTCCAATTCATTCCCTTTCTGTCTCTCATTAGTAAAGAACAGGCATCTGAGAGGCTAACAAAACATAACAAAATAAAATATAATAAACTAAAATAAAAAAAATCACAAGGAAGTTGGACAAGAACTTTTTATTTTTTAGACCAATAGAATTTGGTTTTACCCTAGATCTCTGGCCTATCTAGTCTCTGGTTCACCCAAGCAGTATTGAGTATGGCTTCTATCTCATGGAGTGAGCTTTAAATCAAAGTGGACATTGCTTGGTTACTTCTACAAGCTCTGTTCCACCATTTCCCTAGCATATTTTGCAGACAGGACAGATTGTAGATCTGTCTTGTTGTTGGGTTGGTTTCTATGTTTCTTTTTTGGTAGCCCGTAGAGTACCTTCCTGTACCAAAGACACTAGAACGTAGGGGTGAAGTTCTATAGAGACAACAACTGACGTCTCCATGTTCAATGAATTTCATGGTGCTGTCTTCGGTAGTGGGACTTTGTGTTCAGTTTTTGGATAGTAACCTATTCTATCAGCAACAGTCCGTCTTGTTTGGGGATTTCAATGGGACCCCTTGGGCCAACAATTAAGTTGCATGTAACCCAGTCTCAGTACTGGAAGCCTTGTTTGGGGACAAGAGATGTCTAACTGGGGCTAAGTTTCCCTGATTATTTGAAAACTTCATTAAGATTGCCTTGGTTTAGGAAATTTTCACTACACTAGATTTTCATACCACCACTCAAATACTCCTCAGTCCTAGCTGTTTTTCCCTGCATTCCCTCTCTCAATCCCATCTTGAGACCCTTTCCCTTCCCCACATGATTATCTGGCTCTTGTTCCCCTCACTTCTAGTTTACCCATAACATAAATAGTTTCTTTCTTTGTATCTAACATCTCTGGGTCTTCAAATTGTAGCTTGGCTATTATTTATTTAGTGGCTATTATCCATATAAAAGTGAATACATATTTATCTTTCTGGCTCTGTGTTTTCTCACTCAGGATGATTTTTTTTTAAAAAAAGTTTCATTTATATGCCTGAAAATTTCATTCTTTTAAACAGCTGAGCAATGCTTCATTGTGTAAATGCATAACATTTTCTTTATCTATTCTTTTGTTGAGGGACATCTAGGTTGTTTGCAATTTCTGAGTATTGTGACTAAACTGCAGCAGTAATAAACATGGTTGATCAAGTGTCCTTTTGTGGGATGAAGTTGTTCTTTGGGCTCTGGGGGTCAATCAGGTTGTCAGCCTTGGTGGAAAGACCCTTTACTTCTCATGGAGACAATCAATAGAATATTCAGTTTTGAGACTATTGATATATGAGTATTGAGACATTGGTATATGAGTTGTACTGTAGATGTATTAGTTGGAACTGGGATCCACAACTTTGTGTTTTGATTGGTTGTAGTTTTCTTTAAGGTGTCTGTCTGTCTATTGCAAAGAGACATTTTCTAAATGAGAGACAGGGCTACATTTATCTGTGGGTGTAAGCACATGCAGTTAGGATGTAGGCATGGTTTATGATGGTTTAGTGAAGTTGTAATTGTGAGTTCTCTTCTGAGACCCATGACTTTGCTCTGCTTAATCAGAAAAGAAGTGACTCCAGTCAACGTGATGATGGTATTCGGCTTGTTTGGACTCAAAAGAAGATTCATAGATCATGGAGAAGCATAAATTCACTAGTACTTGAGGTACATAAACACAGGTTGAGTGCTAAGAATTATGTAAGCATGCCATTCTTCTAGTCCCAGGACCCATGGCTTGATTTTCATTTTTTTAACCATCTTTTACAAGTTTCTCCTTTCGCAGTCTCTTATGTTATTTCTTGGTTTTATACTTGTGTTTAGCAAGAAAGAGCAGGGAGAAATGAATCTATATCACCCAGCCTGGATCATAAATCACTGTATTTAACCAATTCAATTATTTGATGATAAATTCCCCAAATATAAAATCTTTCTTACACTTCTCAGTGTCTCTTGTAGTCCATAATACTTTTCCAGTATCTATTTGCAATTTGTGGGGATATTTATAACTGAACCTTTCATTCTCCCTAGCTCTTATAACCATGGAATTAAGTGTCCATTTGCCATTGATTTCATGTGGAATAAAAATCTTTAACGATTATTTAATGGATATTTCTGTGTCAAATATCAAAACAGTTTTTCCTTTTATAGCACAACTATTTATATTACTTTTATTTTAGTTTGCCTATACGTTGGTTATACACTTTCAATATTAGGATTTTCCAGAGTACTTGTAGATTCTGTAGGCAGAGATCATAAAAGTCAATTGTTAGTATGAATTAAAAGATCATTTAAAAACTAAATTTGACGTTTAGAAGCCAATGAAACATTTGTTTAGAAAGCTGTAGAAGGCAAAAGAAAATACCTAGATATTTTTAAAGTGTAACACAGAGACTGTAATTTAAACACTGTTTCCACCTATAAGTAGATTAGCTATGTGGATTGGTCTAACATCAGTTTGTTCACTTGACTTGGTCTCAGCAGGAGCTGAGGCATCTTGGCTTGCTCTTCTGGCCTTACTTTACAAAATAACATCTTGTTACATTTAATTATCTTTCCAATAACAATTTCAATGGTTTGTTTGCCTATCATTTCTCAGAAGATTATAACACTTTCTTGAGAGTAACATTTAAACTGAATCACTATTACTCTGCCCTGTTTTCCAAACCCTGGTATTGCTTACATAATAAAATCACTGCTGATAGGATCAGTGCCAGGATTTCTCCAGTCACTGAGATGTATTTCACCAACGCATTTTCTCCTTCCACTTGAATCTCCTGAATCCTTTTGTTCCCCCTGTTGATATCCCTGTTCCCAGTGAATAAGACAGAAGGACCATCTTTAGTGGTCATCAATGAAAAGAGGGTATTTAAGTTCAGATGGTGCAATTTACTATCAGGTCTCAAGCTGGTCCACATCGCAAACTAATAACTGTGAGAAAAGTCACCAAGAAGTAAATAGAAATGGCCATGAAGCACTTGAAGGGGCAAGTCGATCCTTTACTGTGTAGTTGTATCATCTACCCTACACACTGGGCATTTGATGCCATCTTGATTTTACTGTTATTTCCTCAATATTTCTTCAGTCATTCACCACAATCTTCTTGCAAATGAAGAGAACAAATTCTCATAAGTATTTTTCATTTTCATCAATTTCTATAAATCTTTTTTTTTTGATTAATGTTATTCTCTTTCTGGCTAGTTCTTAAGTTCTCTCACATGTTACTCTACAAACCACAGGCAGGTACTTGAATTCCATCATAATGTTGTTTAAGCTGAATGCTTCAACCTGCATGAATCTCATGTTTGAGGGACTACTGCAGCTTTTCAGCGAAACAGACAGTCTTAGCATTTGTAAGGAGTGCGACTTTTGTTCTAACTTCTGAGCAGTGAAGAGACTTTTGTATTAAAATTAAGGCAATCATGAGTAAAGTCATGTATTTTGGGTCAACTTTTGTTTGGAAAGATGCATTGATTATATTCTCTTAAATCATTAGTAAATTACCTAATTATAGAATGTTAGAGACTAGTGGTACATTTGCATTATATCTACAGGTTTTCCATTGTTATTAAAACCTAGAGGCTTGGGACAGAAGGACATAATTCTATTCACTCAATATTTAAAAATGAATGTTGCAATGACCTATCTTGTGATTTTTCTTTATTTTTTTGACATTAAGTCAGGGGAGTGAATATCTTCAAGAACAGATCTGACTGATTCCACTCTGTAAGTGTATCTTTGGAGAGATCTTTTAGGCTCGTGGGTGGAAGCACATTTTTAATGTTGTTTTCCTTGGGAAATTGAGTGATACTGTGTTAGGAAACAGAAAACAATCAGAATGTTAAGGAATTATTATGATTATTTAGTTTTGTTTGATTATTTAATTTTTAATTATAGTTGTGAAATGGTCTTTTAAACAAGGGAGAAAAATCCCAAGGATCTAGCATGAGAATTTAAAGGAAAACATGATGCTAGCACCATACTGATTCTCCTTAATTACGTATAGGTTTCTCTCATTTGTTTTGTAGTTTCTATGCTTCTACCCAAGAGAAGAATAAGAATTCCTTGATGAATATCATTGCATAGTTTATGGTAAAACAATGTCAAGACTAAAATATATGGAGTGTCTTATAGCTTTTCAAATTTTTATTATGGCCAGTGACAATTCCTTTATCAAATCTCCAAAAGGCATTTCCCAGAAACTTAGTGTATTATAAACAAAACAAACAACTTAGAGGCTAAATTCTGAAGATGAAATTACGAGCAAAAATTAGTTCCTGCTCTCCTGGGAACTTAGTTTAAGGAACTTAGTAACAGAAACAAACTCCAAATTATCTCTTGGAGAGTAGGAATGCAGTTCGGGGTGGGGAGTGCTTGTGTAGGCATAATGAAGGCCCCAAGTTTAGTTCCCAGTGATGAAAGTTTTATTGTTTACCCCAGTTTCTATTTCTTTTGCAAGTTATATATAATTGTGTGCCCATCAGAAAACTTGAATAGAGTCAGCTGGTACTCCTGGTGGAAAATACATTATATTTAAGAAGAGGTCTGGGCTATGAATCTGGACTGAGAAGGCTAGGTTTCTACTTTTGGGAAGAGAATGAATCTTTGATACGTGTACTAGTTTTTACAGAGAGAGAGAGAGAGAGAGAGAGAGAGAGAGAGAGAGAGAGAGAGAGAGAAAGATGGAGACAGAGATAGGTAGATAAGTAAATAGATGGGTAGATGTAAATGTGGTGCATATGTGCACATGGATGAAGGAACACATGTCTGGGGCATGAAGGTGGCAGAGGCCAGAGGAAGAAGCTGGTTGTCTTCCACTGTCACCCTTATGTTATTTGTTTGATACATAATTTCTCATTGAAATTGCAACTGCTCAGGTGGTCAGAAAGCTTGGTAATCCTTCTGACTGCACCCCCCTCCCCAGCACTAGGTTTACAGGTTGATGTGTGTGCATGCTCAGCTTTGTACATGGTTACTGGATATACAAGTCCAGGTTACTGTGCTTGCAGAGCCATGTTCTTACTCACCGGGCCATCTCCCTAGCCCTGATTTTTCCATCTGTAAAGCTGTTTGCTGTCCTAGATTCTCACACTGTAAATCTTCAGTGTCAAGTTCAGCATGGTCTCATCTCAAGGGCCTTAACATTACTCACAACCAGAAAGACGTTTTTGATAAGACATGTAATATATTCATAGACTCCAGAGTGAGAGCACACTGAGCCGTCCATATTCTGCCTAAACCATCAGGTTCCATAAATGTTTTGAAGACTTAGGCTGTGATTGACTGAGAACATCCAGCGCAGCTATTTTTAGGCATTACAACTCTACCGACCATAATTCTGAACACATCACGAAGCAAAACAATATTTAACTGGCCAGTAAGATTATTCTCTGATGGGATAAATATGTGTAGCCTTCTCTGCATTTGTATCTTGAAGCCATAATCCACAACAGCTACCCCTTCCATGTGAGGACAGCATGAGAAGGTAGGAAGTCAGAAAAGTGGTGTTTACCAGAAACTGACTCAGCTGACACCTTTACCTTGAACTTGTAGGTTCCAGAGCTTTGAAAAAACAGATGCCTGTTGTTAAAGCCTGGAGGTCTGTGGTATTTTATTATGGTAGCCTGAGCCAAGATAATTTACAAAACTACTTTTTTTTTGGTCTTCATCCTTTTCCACACAGTGATCCCTGTGCTTCCTTGCAGCTTCTGTTTATTTGTCATTGTCTCAGCTTTTATTTAAGAACATAAAAAGGGGCACAGAGCATGCTCAAGGCTGAATGAGAATGTAACATTTTGTCCAGAGGAAAATTAAATTCCAAGACAACATGCTGAAGGTGATGCTGTGTGTACTGGTGGACGAAACTGTAATTCAGGAGATAGTGAAATTGCACTCAAGTGGAGATGCCCTCATTTTACAGAGCCCACGTCTATCTAAAGCTCATTTTCATTTTAGTTTCCTGTAGATATGAGGGGCTGGCATTCCACACTGTCTACATTTTTTTTTTCCAGAACCATCAAGGGCACACAAATCACAGTAGAACTGTGCTTTGTTTTAAGTTTGTGGCAGCTATAAAAAGATAAATAAATAAAAATAAGTAATAGTCATAATGTTACATTCCTTTCCTGTTTGATCAATTGAATTTGTAGACTATTAAACACAGAGGTTTGAAGCTATAAAATACAAATCAATTTCAGATATGAAGCAAACCTTGAGCTAGATATCCCTTGAAAATTCCAAGGTAGCTGATCAGAAAATCCTGAACCCAGATCACCCTCACAACAGCAAGGCTATAAAATGTGTAGGTGTTTAGGAGATGAGTATTCTGTGAGGAGGGATACGCTGGATAAGTATGTATGAAATCTCACCCTAAACCATGCTCCTAAGGAAACAAACAGGTGTGTTTCTCATTGGAGGTGCAAGTGAAGCCAGATCTTTCAGAGCATCCTGTATACTTTGAAGAATTGTTGCATGCAGTGTCTGAGGCTGGTTCACACACAGGGAAGCAGGCTGGAAGTCAAGAGGCTAACCAAAGTTTCTGATTTAAAGCAGAGGAATAGACCTGCAAAGCCACTGCCCTTCTATTGGCCCATTGTTTGAAAAATTCTGGGGTCTTAGTGGGAAACCTACCTGAGAAGCAGCTACTTTGTAAAGAATCTAGTACAAGAAGGTTTTTGACAGAGGCTCAAGGTATAGTGATGGAAAAGGAAGTTGAAGAGGAGATCAAGAGATGATTGTCAGGGATAGGATCTTTCCAGTTTTGTCTGCACCCAGAGCTGACCCTGAGTAACAGTTTTCTGTACACAAGCCCCACTGGGCAAAGCTGGTCTCCCAGGAATGCTGGTATATCTGAGATCACAGGTGAGCTTACCACTTCTGCTCAAATTCTTAACCCAAAAGGAATCCACTCAGAGATCTCAGTACACAGAAATCAAGAAATAGTTTGGGACAGTATTCTTCTGGTTTCTGTTTACACCCTGAGCTGACCTTGTGCCAAAGCTCTGTGAACCCAGACCCTGCTGGGAGGGAGCTGGTCCTCCAGAAATGCCAAGACACACAGGCTTATAGAAGGGTCAAGCCACTGTTACAATCAGCAAAACCAGATAACACTAGGGATAAGCAGATGGCAAGAGGCAAGTCCAAGAATCTAAGCAACAAAAACTAGGGCCACTTGAGATCATCAAAACTCAGTTACCCCACCACAGCAAGTACTGAATACATTAACAAACCGTAAAAGCAAGATTCTGATCTAAAATCACAACTCATGATGATGTTAAAGGACTTTAAATAGGTCATAAATAACTCCCTTAAAAAATAAAGGACGACACAAGTAAACAGGTAGAAGCCCTTAAAGAGGAAACACAAAAATTGCCTAGAGAATTACAGGAAAGCACAAGCAAACAGGGAAAGGAATTGAACAAAACCATCCAGGATCTAAAAATAGAAATAGAAACAATAAAGAAATCACAAAGGGAGACAGCTCTGGAGATAGAAAAACCTCAGAAAGAGACCAGGAATCACAGACACAAGCATAACCAACAGAAAGCAAGAGATAGAAGAGAGAATCTCAGGGGCAGAAGATAACAGAGAACATTGACACAACAGTCAAAAAATACAAAATGTAAAAAGCTCCAAACCCAAAATATCCAGGAAATTCAGGACACAATGAGAAGATCAAACCTGAGGATAGTAGGTATAGAAGAGAAGGAAGATTTACAACTTAAAGGGCCAGTACATATCTTCAACCAAGTTATAGAAGAAAACTTCTCTAACCTAAAGAAAGAGATGCCCATAAACATACAAGAAGCCTACAGAACTCCAAATAGATTGAACCAGAAAAGAAATTTCTCCTGTCACATAATAGTCAAAACACCAAATGTGCAAAACAAAGAAAGAATATTAAAAGCAGTAAGGAAAAAATGTCAAGTAACATATAAAGGCAGACCTATCAGCATCACACCAGACTTCTCATCAGAGACTACAAAAGCTAGAAGATCATGAGCAGATGTCATACAGATCTTAAGAGAAAACAAATACCAGCCCAGCTACTATATCCAGAAAATCTCTCAATTACCATAGATGGAGGAACAAAGATATTCCAGGACAGAACCAAATTTAGATAATATCAGTCCACAAATCTAGCCCTACAATCATAGTAGATAGAAAGCTTTAACACAAGGAGGGAAACTACATCCTAGAAAAAGCAAGAAAATAATCTTCTTTTAAATAACCCAAAAGAAGATAGCCACACAAACATAATTCCACCTTGAACAACAAAAATAACAGGAAACAGCAGTCATTGGTTCCTAATATCTCTCAACATCAATGGACTCATTTCCTCATTAAAAAGACATAGACTAACAGACTGGATACCTAAACAGGACCCAGCATTTTGGTGCATATAGAAAACACACCTCAGTGTCAAAGACTGACCCTACCTCAGAGTAAAAGGCTGGAAAACAGTTTTCCAAGCAAATGGTCCCCCAAAACAATTTGGAGTAGCCATTTTCATATGGAATATGATTGACTTTCAACCAAAAGCTATAAAAAAAATAAGGAAGTTCAGTTCATACTCCTCAAAGAAAAAATCCACCAAGATGAACTCTCAATTCTGAATATCTATGCTCCAAATACAAGAGCACCTACATTCATAAAAGAAACCTTACTAAAGCTCAAAGTACACATTGTACTTTATACAATAATAGTGGGAGACTTTAATAGCTGACTCTCATCAATGGACACATCATGGAAACAGAAACTAAACAAAGACATAGTGAAATTAACAGAAGTTTTGTACCAAATGTATTTAACAGATATTTATAGAACATTTCATCCTAAAACAAAAGAATATACCTTATTCTCAGCACCTGATGTTACCTTCTTCAAAACTGACCATAAAATTGGTCACAAAACAGGCTTCAACAGATATAAAAAGATTGAAATAATCCCATGCATTCTATCAGATGACCATAAATTAAAGACTGGTCTTTAACAACAACAAAAAGGACAGAAAGCCCACTTTGTGGTAAATATTAAAGTGATGATAGCTTAACCTTTTATCCTGAGCTGTGCTGGCTCCTGTGGGGGCTACCTGGCACTGTGGTGATCTCTAACTTGGTGCTCTACACTAAGATACTCTAAGAACTTAGGAGCAGTTCATGCTACAACCCCTGCTGCTTCTGTCCTCCTGTGGATATGACCACCCCCAGTGTATTGTTTTCATTCATTTTTCCTTGGTGTGTTGTTGCCAAGCGTTAGACACATACATCCCAACTCTGTTTCAGGCATTATGTGTTCTGCTACTACACCCTTTGAACTCAATTAAGTAGCCATACCAAATAACACACCAAATTATTCTGATCCAATAGGTATAATACAATTTGCCAACCTAGATAAGTCAAATGATCTTGTACAATTCCATCCCTTATGAAACATTCATAACAACCTTATTTATAAAGAGATGTGCTGTGACAATCATACACATCTGCCTCCATATTTGTTCCTCGGAGACTGTTCCTCTCACCCAAACTCTACCTCCTGCCTTCTCTTCTGCTCCTAGACCAGTGCCCACCTATTTATTTACTGTCCAATCATGTATTGCCTTAACATAAACCTACACATCACTCTTTATGTTTACTTAAAAGAAAAACCTTTGCCCTCAAATGTAAGCTGTGCACAACTATTACCACTTGAAAATATTCTAAATGATTGTTTTTCTCAAAGTTAATTAGCCTGAGTAGGCTCTAAGACTAAATTAGTCTTTAACTCTGTCAGAAATCTGAGAATGGCCAAATATCTAAAAACATAAAAAGCCTAACACAGTTGTTAGAGACAAATCTCCACTAGCAGTCCCCTGTTAGTAACATGTGAGTGTATGTCTTCAACTTTCTGGCCCAGGATCAACTAACAGACATTGAAATGCAGAAATCTTGAAGTTCTGATAATTTTGGCTCAGCAAAGATTATCAGTTAACTATCTTGCATGTGTCCTTTTCTGGACAGTAATAGTCTGCAGATGAAACAAGCAGTTTCTGCTTAGTGGCTACCTAGCAACAAAGTATCCCTCACCTGGAGGTAGAGATGCTCAATATCTTCATTAAATCCACCAAAGGGGAACTGTAAGGAGAAGATATGTCTCAACAAAAGATTAATGACATTAAATGTCATAATTTATGGATTTCTGACATTTTGAAAATCATCTAACTATAAAAAGTATTTCTAAACATTTAAAAGTTAAGCCTTTACTACTCTTGACCTTTTAAAATTAACTCAGAACCATGAGCTTGCTATCTGGTCCTTAACTAGTATTATTTAATCAACTAAAAACAGTGAATAATAGCATTGATCAAGTAGGCGTCATCCCAGGGAAGCCAGGATGATTAAATATATGGAAATCCATCAACGTAATCTATTATATAAAAAAACTGAAAAACAAAACAAGAAAAAACAACCCCACACAATCATGTCATTAGATGCTGAGAAAGCATTTGAAAAATATTTAACACTCCTTTAGGTTAAAAGTCTTGGAAAGATCAGGAATTCAAGGCCCATACCTAAATATAATAAAAGCAATATATAGCAAACCAGTAGCCAACATCAAACTAAATGGAGAGAAACTTGAAGCAATCCCACTAAAATTAGAAACTAGACAAGGCTGTCTACTTACTCCTTACCTATTCAGTATAGTACTTGAAGTTCTAGCCAGAGCAATTAGACAACAAACAGAGGTCAAAGGAATAACATTTGGAAAGAAAAAATTCAAAATATCACTATCTGCAAATGATATGAGAGTATATTTATGTGGCCCCAAAAATTCCATCAGAGGATTTCTACAGCTGATAAGCAACTTCAGTAAAGTGGCTGGATATAAAATTATCTCAAGCAAATCAGTAGCTTTCCTCTACTCAAAGGATAAACAGGTTGAGAAAGAAATTAGGGGAATGACCTTCAAAATAGTCACAAATAATATAAAATACCTTGGTGTGACTCTAACCAAGCAAATGAAAATCTGCATGACGAGAACTTCAAGTCTCTGAAGAAAGAAACTGAAGAAGATTTCAGAAGATGGAAAGATCTCCCATGCTCATGGATTGGCCAGATTAATATAGTAAAAATTGTTATCTTGCCAAAAGCAATCTATAAATTCAATGCATTCCCCATCAAAATTCCAACTCAGTTCTTTATAGAGTTAGAAAGAGCAGTTTGCAAATTCATTTGGAACAACAACAACAACAACAACAACAAAAAATCCAGTATAGCAAAAGCTATTCTCAACAATAAAAGAACTTCTGGGGCAATCCTATCCCTGACCCTAAGCTGTATTACAGAACAATGGTGAGAAAACCTATGGTATTGGTACATAGACAGGAAGGTAGATCAATGAAACAGAATTGAAAATCTAGAAATGAATCCACACACCTATGGTTACATGATCTTTGACAACAGAGCTAAAACTATTGAGTGGGGAAAAGATAGAATCTTCAACAAATGGTGCTTGTTCAACTGGTGGTCTGCATGTAGAAGAATACAAATAGATTTATTCTTATCACCCTGTAAAAAACTCAAGTCCAAGTGGACCAAGGACGTCCACATAAAACCAGATACCCTCAAACTAATAGAAGGTAAAATGGGAAGAGTCTTGAACACATGGGCACTACAAAAATTTTCTTGAATAGAACACCAGTAGCTTATATTCTAAGATCCAGAATCCACAAAAAGGACCTCATTAAATTGCAAAGCTTTTCCAAGGCAAAGGACACTGTCATTAGGACAAAATGGCAACTAACAGAATGGAAAATATCTTTGCTAACCCTACATCAGATAGAGTGCTAATATCTAGTATATATAAAGAATTCAAGAAGTTAGACTCCAGAAAATCAAATAACACTATTAAAAATGGGGTACAGAGCTAAACAAATAATTTTCAACTGAGGAATATCAAATGGCTGAGAAACTCCTAAAGAAATATTCAACATCCTTAGTCATTAGGGAAATGAAAATCAAAACAACATTGAGATTCCACCTTATCTTCATATTAGACAGAATGGCTAATATTACAGAGAGCAGATGTTGACGAGGATATGGAGAAAGAGGAACACTCCTCTATTGTTGGTGGGATTGCAAGCTGGTACAACTTCTCTAGTAATCAGACTGGAGGTTCCTCAGAAAGTTAAACATAGTACTGCCTGAGAATTGAGCTATACCACTCCTGGGCATACATTTAAAAGATGCTCCAACATATAACAAAAACACATGCTCCACTATGCTCATAGCAGCCTTATTTATAATAGCCAGAAGCTGGAAAGAACCCAGATGTCCTTCAACAGAGGAATGGATACAGAAAATACTGTGCATTTATACAATAGATTACTACTCAGCTATTAAAAACAATGACTTCATGAAATTCATAGACAAATGAATGAAACAAGAAAATATCATCCTGAGCAAGGTAACCTAATCATAAAAAAAAAAACCCACACATGGTATGTACTCACTGATAAGTGGATATTAGCCAAAAAGCTTGGATTATTCAAGACACAATTCATAGACCACATGAAGCTCAAGAAAAAGAAAACCCAAAATGCATGTGCTTCAGTTTTTCTTAGAAGGGGGAACAAAAATATTCATAGAAGGAAATACAGAGACAAAGTTTGAAGCAGAGAATGAAGGAAAGACCATCCAGAGACTGACCCCCCTGAATATCCAATCCCTATACTGTCACCAAACCCTAACAATATTGTTGATGCCAAGAAGTGCATGCTGACAGGAGCCTGATAAAGCTGTCTCCTGAGAGGCTCTGCCAGATCATGACAAATACAACAGCAGATGTTCACAGCCAACCATTGAACTGAGAATGGGGTCCCCAATGGAGGAACAGGGTCCCCAGTGGAGGAGTTGGAGAAAGGATTGAAAAAGCTGAAGTGTTTTTCAACCCCATAAGAACAATACCAATCAAACAGAGCTCCCAGGGATTAAACCAGTATCCAAATAGTACATTTGGACAGACCCATAACTCCAGCTGCATATTCAGCACAGGATGGCCTTATTGGGCATCAATTTGTGAAAAAAAAGCCCTTGGTTTTGCTAAAGATAGATGCCCCAGTGCAGGCAAATGTCAGGGCAGGAATGTTGGAAGGGGTGGCTGTGTTGGTGGGTTGGGGAGTACCCTCATAGAAGTAGGGGGAGGGGGATGTAATGGGGGGCTTATTGAGGGTAAACCTGGAAAGGGGACATTTGAAACGTAAATAAATCATATCCAATAACAAAAAGAGGGAGGGAGGGAGAGAGAGAGAGAGAGAGAGAGAGAGAGAGAGAGAGAGAGAGAGAGAGAGAGAGAGAGAGAGAGAGAGAGATGCTTGTCTGCTAATGTGGAGTTCCCATGACAGAGGCAGTGTTGTTGGAGTGTTCCAGTAAACGTACCTAGAAGAAAATGTAGGGAATGGTCAGCTTCTGTGACTAGATGTGAAGAACATCAGTCTTGTCTTATAGTTGTCTTCTTTCCTCATTCTGTGCCCATTTCAGAGAGGCCAGTGACTTAAGGGAGAGGGATAGAAGGCTCAGATGAGGAGAGAGAGCTGCATACTTCCAGTCCTTCAGGCTGGGCCTCCTTTATCATCAGTGCTGTAGTGACATTCTTACTGTTTGTTAGACAATTGTATAAGCTTTGTTGCTAAAAGTAACCACCAAGGCCTTTCAGTATAATAAATTTCTAATCAGTGACAGGAGAAGGGCAGTGGCTAAATTCCAAAGGACAGTGGGAGAATAAAATAAACCTGCTTTTAATAACATACAGGCTCCTGCTTGATCAGTGTGCTCCTGACAAAGGCCACCGGACTCACAATACGTTGAATTCAAGTCAGTGTACCTATGTTCAAAAGGACGGGCCGACCCTCTCTACTGTTTTCAAATGTAGACAGCTACTTAGAACTTTCTGCTGATGTTAAAATAGTTACATATGGGCTGAGAAGACAACTATATATTCAAAAGAGATAGATGCATACGCATAAGAACTGGAGTTTGGATCCCAAATACACACACACACACACATGCACAAACACACACACACAAACACAGATATGTTTTTGTATATTTTAAGCTTTGATGAATATTTGTTTTAAATATAATAGTTACTATGCTTTCTATAGTCAACTTCCCTTTCTAGATTAAAATGGTTTTCCACAGCCCTTTTATCTTCTTTTCTGCCACTCGTTAAACAAGAACAAAAGGCAGAACTGGTCTGTTCTTGGCTTATGCAATGTCATGCAGTCCTTTGCTTGTAATGTTTCCCAAACAGACACAATACCATTTCAGTCAGTTGACTGTTTTCTATGACTGAGTGGAAGGACAAGACTCAAAAAAGAAAAATAATAACAAACTTACAATTCATGTGGGGTGCTTCAGTCACCGACAGCATCCCATCACTGACAGCCACAGCCATCCTGAAGAAATGGATGCTGGTGTATAGAGAAAGGCAAGAGTAATGCTTACAGCCCTTAAGCAAAAAGGCCTTTCTTTGTCTTTTTTAAACTCTGATTTTAAATCCACTCTCATGCTGTTTTTTTGTCATCAAAACAATTCTGATTGGAACAGTGTTGTAAATTTGATCCACAGATGTGAAAAATTTATTGTTTTAGGGCAACTAACTTCCTGTCAAAGTATTTATTATTTCAGTTCAGTGCTGTGTGCATTTATTATTTCGCCATTTAATCTAAACTGGTTGTTTAAAGACCTGTATATTCACATGAACTGGGAGTCAGCAACAACTTGACTGCAGGCGCCTACTATGGATAATGTAACTATGTGGCATGGGGTCATTTCTCTCCCTCAGAAACATTTCAGAAGTGTTGGATACATATATATTATTCATCATATTATTCTCTTGTATATTGGAATTCTATTGTGGGGGTGCACATGCATATGAGAAGGAGAGAGAGGGGAGGGAGGAAAGGGAGACTGAGGCACGGGGGTGGGGGGAGGAGACTTCTTTTGCTTTAGAGCCCTGTCGTGCACCGTCCACGGTGTGAATGAATTTCTTATCCTGATTTATCTTGTTGCCTTTCTTTTGAGCTCACCCCCCCTTCTCCTTTCCCTTAAATTTAGCAACTTGTTATTGTTGTCATATGCAGAGTTCCTTTTTAACACTGGAATATGCGATTGAGAGCAAATGCCGAAAGAGTAAAGGCATTCTGCTCTAGATTTTGAAAAACAGCATTAAGATCAAAATACATCTGTCTATGTAAAAGAGTCTTTGAAACTTGCCGCTTAATAATTTGCAATCGTTTCTGTCCTTCTGGTTTTCCTACTGTCTAAGGACCCAATATCTGGTACTTGGTCCACTTATTACATGCCATCTTCTTTTTCCACACAGGGGTTGAGGTTTGCAATCCTCTCACTGATAGCACTAATATTTCATCTCAGTGTAGTGTGGGCTCCTGACTCCGTTACCTGTGAGAGAGCTGAGAAGTTTAAGCCACAGAGCATTTGGAGACATCTACTCAGTGTTTCTGTATTATTGTCACTGTCAAAGAAACAGATCAGAGACAAAACAAAGTACTAAGTTGGAAGGAAGTGTTATAGAATAAAAGTACAGATTCTAGCAGTGAGTGCTGGCTTCTCAGATCTCAAATAGCATCTCATGGGCATTTTTGATGCAGAACAGGATAACAGGATTATTTATAAGGTAAGGTAGGTTAGGGATTCCAGGATGGGTCAGGATTTCAGAAGATTAGGTTTTTCTTATCTCCCTGTTTTTTTTTGAATGGCATCAGGTGCATGATGGGAACAGGGAATCTTGTGAAGCAAATGACACGCAGCTGCTATTTTAACAAGTAAGGAACAGCCATGGTGTCTTTTGGCTTGGCCCACTAGTCCCAGTCCAGCCAGTCTTGGTTTTTTAGAGTGGTCACATGTTGTCTGGCAGTAGTAAAGTTCTGTGATTTCAACAGACTGTACTCATGTTGCAGATTGACTGTTCCTTCCCTTACCGAACCTAGTTCAAGCTGAAAGCAAGAGATTAAATTCCAGCCAAACGTCACAGTTTATCTGCAAATCTTTCTTCCTTATTCTCGGAAGAAGAAATCTATGAAGAAACAGTGCTGCACAGAATTGGTACAGCTTCTGAAGTCTTAAATCTCTCTGTCTCTCCTCTCTTTTGCTTTCTCACATTCTCCATTTTCTTTCTTAATTTTCTTTCTTATTCCCCCTCCTATTAACACCCCCCCCCCGTACTGCACTACACTAAAAATTAGAGTACTAATTGACATATCTAATTTAAACAGAAGATTGTGGTTTAGAGTGTATCTGTGAACAACATTAGGTAACTAATTTTATACTTGGCTCGTGTAGGTTGACGTGAAACATTATGCTTGTGCTCTTTGAACATTGTGAGGTGCTGTATTAGCTAAGATAAAATTATTACTAATAACAGATAAACCCTCAGTGACTCAGTGGCTTAGAAAAAGGCAGGCTTATTTCTGGCTACATAAAGTCCCTTTAGAAGGAACAAATATGTGGGTGCCTGTGCGTCCTCAGGCCCATTATTTAGGCTAGTAGAGAGCCTGCCACTTAGTATATGTGTCTTCCTAGGTTGCTTTAAACACTAATTCTTAACGGGCTGAGCAGCAAGAGAACAACATGGCAGGAATTTTATGAACAAGACTTACAGGAAGCACATGCAATCTTTGATAACTATTTGTCAGTAGAAATCTGATATACTCTAACCTTCCTATCAGCGAGGGTGAGAAATGCAGATTAGCTGTGTTCTAGGAACAAACAGAAAGCAATTTGGTGAGTATTCACATTTTCTATCTGAGTCCAAATGTTGGTGAGCCAATATTGCGTTCATTTTTTCTTCATTAATATTACCTCTTTCCCTCCCTGAATCTATTTTCAGGCCCCTGATGTTCAGATGCCATACAGTTTGCTCCTTAATACTGGGATGTGGTTCTTTATGGTGTGGATGATGAACTAAAAAGACAAGATAACTTCCTTGCCTTTCTGAATCCAGCATCCAGTAATGAAGAAGGGACTCTTTACTATAATCAACTTTGCCACAGTATTTCCTTTCTTAATTAACAGGAAGATCGAGAAGCATCTGCTCTATGGGTACAGAATAAGGCAACCTATGGGGCAAGCTTTATGAGATGCATCATGTAATGGGGAAAGTGGGTGGGAAGTTCCACCCTTTTAACTAGTCTTTGGGTTTGGCTGCCTCATGGGGTTGGGAGAATAGAGAGCTAAAGAGCTAGAGAGGTAATCAGAATTAATGCCATAGCCCCTACATGTGCTAGCTCAGGGTTAGCTTTTTATCCTGAAAACAGTACAGAATCTAATCTGTTGCTAAATTTTCTCCAGGTTGTGTCTCTCTGTCTGTGAGGCTTCCCAACTCAGAAGCAACCCGAATGAGAACAGATGTTATGGACCTCAATTGAATGGAATCCCATGGGGATGGGGCGTTTCTTGTTCAGAGTTCATAGATTTTATTTTTGCCACTTTAGAAGGAATAGACTTTTACTTTTACACAGAGGTGAAGCAAACAGAAACTTCTGGTTCTTCCTGCCATTTTTATTTTGGTCTTAAAAAAAATTCCTGCTGTAAAATGCTCTCTAGTAGAATTAAACTCATAGTGGACTCCTTAGAGTTTTGTGTGCGTCATCTTTCTGAATGGCGGTAACAGCTCTGTGGACTAGCTACAGTTCACTCAATTTTAAAAGTGATAAAAAACAATTGCCCTAGATTATTAGAAAGAGTTGAGGTGAGTTATTTTTCTGCTTGCCTTATTGTCTCTTTCCAGAAATAACTGTGCAGATGTGTTCAGAATTCGGTGTGTGGTGATGTAAACATAAAAAGGACTTAGGACACAAAGGAGTGTTGAAAGACATTCTCAAAACAAGGTTGGAGGCCGGGAAGGAAAGAAAGCTTACCCATATTTTGAGTTATTAGTCTGGAGTAAAGTCTGGTCATTTCCACCCTCTGTCTGTACATCACTAGGATAACCAGCCTTCATTCTGTGCCTAGGAGGATTTCCCCTAGGAGATCACGAGACTTTTTAATGACTATATTTGTTTAATTTTTAGATTCATTTCTTCGTTTTTGTTTTAGCCACTCATCTCTTCAAAGTAGCCTTTATATTCCTTTCTGGCTCAATATGATTTTATTTACCTTGTAATCATTTAAGATCATTTTTTTTTCTGTGTTAACTCCTAGTTTCCCTACCTCATTTGGACCACTGTTTCTTACCAATCTGATTGAAGTTCAGTTCTTCAGGAGTTTCTGAATTTGGAATGACAGATTTCTTCCACTGACTCATCAACACAAACTCTCTGAAGTAGGCAATGTTATGATATTTGTTCTACTGTTGTAGAAATCAAAACCAGAAAAGGTAAGTAACTGTTCAAATGACATTTGCCAAAGATGATCCAGGAAATAGTTATGGAGTCATTGACTGCACTACTTCTAACGGAAAGACTTGCAGTTTTGATCTCTCAAACTATAGTCAGAAAAAAAAAAGGCCTTTAAAAATTACTTAAAGCACTCATTGTATTTTTAAAATGTCAAAGCTCACCCCCTAGTGATACACTTCCTCCAAAAAAGGGTTACACCTCCTAATGCCACTCCCTGGTGACTAAGTATATAAATATATAACCTATGGGAGCCATTCTTATTCAAATTACCACAACTATAGTTCCTTATTTTTTATTATTAGTGTTTGGGTTTTGAAATTTTTATACATGTATTTAGTATGTTATAGTATTTTTATCACCCCACACTCTCTTATCTCCTTTCCATTTCTCTCAGCCCCTACTCATCCTTGCCAGTGTCTTCTAGGTTCATGAGTTTTCATTTTGTGACTGATTTACCTAAGGCTATTTGTGTGACCATTGGGTTGTAACTGTCCAGTGGAGCCTGGCAGGGACACTAGTCAGTATACAACCAAAGGCAATGACTTAATTTCCCTAAATCTATCAACAGCAAAGTGTTCATCAATGAGAAATTTAGCTCTCTGAGTTTTCATCATCTTTGTTCAATGGACCCATTCACGTGCAGACTCAGGGAAGGCATCTATAGCTGCTAGGAGTTCATGATCACAATGGATGTATTTTTCACAGAAGATGACATTTTACAACTCTTACATTCTTTTTTTTTTCAAGAATTTTTTATTGGACAGTTTATGTATTTACATTTCAAATGTTATCCTCTTTCCCAGTCCCCCACTCCTACCTCCCCTCCCCCTGCTTCTTTAAGGATGCTTTCCTTCCCACCCACTCATCTAACCCTCCTTAGTGCCTTCCCTGAATCTTGCAAGGCATGGGATAAATGTCTTGCTTATGAGTGAGCCTCATCTGCCCTTTATCCTCAGTGTCTGATGTAACCATGAGTCTATATTCAACACCATTCTGGAGAGATAAAGGCTTCTCTGATGAAGGCTGAAAGTCGCATCTGTGTATGTGTATAAACATACAAATATCTAGATGACAGTTTGGTGCTCTGTCAATGTAATCAAACAACATTTTGTACTCCCCCAGGATCTATGACCTTCCCCATCACTAAATATGAATTTTATTTTTTGGAGTGAGCCTCAAATCCAATCAAAGAGTAGTTGGTTACCCTCTATCCTAGTTTGATTTTCTGTTGCTATGGTAAACACTACAGCCAGAAGCAATTTGGGGAGAAAAGTGTTCATTTCATCTTACAGGTTATGGTCCATCATTGAGAACATTCAGGACAGAAACTCAAAACAGGCACTCAAAGCAGAAACCAACAGAGCAAAGTTGTTTATTGGTTATACATGGAAAAATTTTTCTGCCTCATGAAACTCAAGTGTCTGGTATCTTCATAAATAGGTTATTCTGTCTTCAAGACATTTACTTTCCATATTTTTAAGTATGCCCTTCATTTTAGTTAATGCTTCTCTTTTGCCTTCTCGTCTCCTCCTTCCATTCCCCACCTCCTTCCCATAAACTTTTCTACACTCTGTATTCCCCTTTGCTTCTTTACTATTTAGTATAGTTTTATTTCCTTTTCTGCAAAACTATGTTCAATAGAATAGAAAAGCTATCATAAGAGCCCAAAGACCAGGGTTCTAATTCTGATTCTGTAATGAACAGCCTCTGAGGCTTATCTGAATGCTATTCACCTTCCAGATTCGATCTAATTCTTGTTGAGGTGGTATAGTGGTTTGAATGATAATGGCTCCCATAGGCTCATAGAGTTGAATGCTTGGTGACCAGGGAGTGATACTATTCAAAATGATCAGGAGGTGTGGCCTTGTTGGAAGGAGTATGTCACTGGAAGGGGACTTTGAGATTTTTCAAAAAACTGAACTTAGCCCTGAGTCTCTCTTCCTGCTGCCTATTGATCTGGATGTAGAAGTAGTTAGCTACTTCTCCAGTAACATGTCTGACTGCAAGCTACAACGCTACCCACAACGATGGACTAGACTTCTGAAACTGTCAGTGGAACTCCTTCTTCTATAAGAACTGTCACAGTAATGGTGTCACTTTGCTGCAATAGAACAGTGTCTAAGACAGGTGGTATTAATGGTCATTCAAGGAGGTAGTTATGTCATGATAGAGGAATTCTGGGAATTCGTTCTATTATTTGGATGAATATAGAGCAAGAGGCACCCTCTTTAAGACACAGAGAGGGTAGTTGCTAGACACCTGTGTGCTGGTGTCTTGACCCTGAGCCTCTGTCATCTAGAACTATGAGAATTCCATTTCTATTGTTTATATCTTACCTTAGACTAACTCAACTAAGACAACTATCTGGTTGATTCAACTTTAACAGCCGCAACTCTTCCATTGCCAAGAGTAAAGAAATGAGCCAGAGAGCCTCCAGTATCTCTGTGCATTCTTCTTTGTATGTTTTTTCTAATGTGACACAAAAATGATTTTTAAAACAAAATGACAAGAAGAATAACAACAAAATGTTTTTAGAAATTAAAAAAACATATTTAATGGGTAAATTTTGTAAAAACACTAGGAATTATACATAAAGACCTTCTCTAGCAATATTATAAACATAACATGTAGGTAGGTTATCTGTATATAAAACAATTGAACTTTGACTTTTATTAGTAGCATTTTTATTAAAAAAATAAGATTTAAATAAATTAATCAAGCATCATAACTGTGAAGTAAGTACATGATGAAAGGAGTTAACATCTTCAAAAGAATTCAACTCATGATGTTTGAAGGGAACAAAAAATTTAGGAGAACATGGGTAGGCAAAAGAGAAGTGTGTGGGGGGGTCCTAGAAAACAGTTTCCCTTTGTGGTTAATATTATAAAACCATTAATTTGTGCAGGTGCATTAGTAGGCAAGCTAAATGTACTTAATTAATCACTGAAATTTCTTTGAAACCTACTTCAAAACCTTCTCTCACTCCACGCAAAGGAAAGCTGGTGAGATCACCTATCAAACATATTCACTGCTGTTTTCTTTGATTCCAAGGGAGTCTTGCAGAACCCTAACAGCATTTGATCATTTCTTAAAATAATGAATAAACGTGGACTATATTCACAGTTCCAAATGAATTTTTAACTAAAGAACATGGTGGAAATACCTTGGAAATGCTGAGCTTGGTCACTCATCTACATGGGACAATCCACAAATGCTCCATCCTGTCTCAATTCTCCACAGGCTTCAGAAGAGTTGAGTAGCCTGACCTAGTGGGAGCCAGATTTCCTCAGCCAGCCACATTAACATTTCCAGGCATAGGTGACATGTCTCGCCTTTCTTTTTCTTAAGTTTCCATTGAGTTTCTCATTGAATTCCATGCAGACTTTAGAGCTTACGTTTGCAATCACATTGGAGTCTCTAAAAGTCTGATGACTCTAAAAAGTAGACACTTATGCTATGTTTAGCTCTTTCGCAGATTTCCACCTTCCTTTCTTCCCTCTGGACTCATGCATATCCATCTGTCTAAAAGGAAGGGGTTTCTCTAGAAGGTTCCTAAGATTGCTGCAGAGGAAAGCCCCCATGCCCCCTAAGCCGTGAGTTGAGAGTGAATGACTTAGATAATCAACGATATAAATGGAGGGATGAGTGGTGTAGAGTCCTGGCCCTGGAACTCCCCAGTCCCAGCTCTTCCTCCCTATCTGTCGGACAGCGGACCACAGTGGGTCCGATGTTCCCCGCGGCAGTGGCTTCCAGCCCCAGCACAGAGCAGACACAGACGTTTTGGAGATCATGGTCCTTCAGGACGAGAGTAGGTGAACGAGTATGTCCATTTTTCTTTATTCTTTCATTTCACTGAAGGAGCAGTAGCTGGGTCCCAGACCTCTCACGGTGCAGTCAGTGCTGTCGCTGTCGCATTTGCCACAGTGGCATTCAGTGGCTACTGGATATGTGTAGAGGGAGTCTGAGTGGCGGGCACAGCCAGGCAGTCTTATGGTCTCGTATACCAGCTCCTTGAAGGTACATACTTTCTGGGTATTGGGTCTAGCTGGGTCCTTATACACCAGATCCTGAGGAGTTCAGGGAAGAGAGGATGAGGATATATAATACATATAATTTGATGTTTCTGTTCATCTTAATTAAAATGAGACTGTAACTTAATTCTGTATGCTTTCACATTTAACTGTTAAAACCCACGTAATCACGCAGCCACCATGCAATGCCCTTTATCTTCCAATTCTTCTGGAATGTTTTCTAATGATTCTGGAAATCTTACAGAACATGAAAGTCATTTCTTTCATAAGTTCTGTGCCCATATCAGAATATTAGTTACTTGCTAAGTTCAAAGGCACTTTGACCATCAATATAGAAGAATGATGAAAAGAGACATACGACTTAGAATTTTTGTTGCCTTTTCCTACGTAATTGAAAGATGCCCTAGAAATGGGCAATACATTGTATAACAACAGAGTTTGATTAAACTTTTTTCTCATTAAATAAAGTGCATCTCATCCGGTAGTTCGACTTTTCTGTTTGTGATATGAAACTCTAAGTGAGTAACAAGGTAACGTGGGTTAAAAAGAGAGGAGACAAATGAGAACTCTGTCTTTGCTTGCTTTAATGCAAAGAATGCAGTGAAGTCAGGCTAGTGACTTAATGCCTCTGTGTGTTGGTTCTCTCAAAGGCTTAAAAAAGGTGGAGGGTCGGCTTGTGAATTTAAAAATCCTGTCAGGATTGACTGTGTTCTCAGGCGACTAGTAGTAGGCAGCTATGTGCAAACTGCTTTTATAAAGACAATTTTTATAAGGTGCCATTTGCATTTTTCATGCGATATTGATACATATTTGAAATTATCTCTATGTCAAAGTCAAGACCATGATTATAAAAATTGCCTACATAGGAAATATTGTAGTTCTTTTATGGCTAAATAATATGCTTCTTATTTATCTCTCTATATAGAAAATATGACATAGAAATAATTTCTCTTTATAAGTAGTCAGTATGTTACCAAGTATATCTAATTCTAAGATTTACTAAGTTCTTCCAAATCAAATCTCAGCCTCAAACTGACACCCTAATTATTCACCCATTCACAACACAGTATTAACTATAGAACTTGTGCTATTGCTTAGAAAATTAAAATATTGATAAAATGGGAGTTCATCAATCTTGGCTCAGATAGCTTCCTGGCCCCTGCCCCCAGCAGAACACAGGACCTACCCTGGTGTAGCAGTAGCCCTCACACCAAGTGGTGTTGATGCTTATGCAGAAACGGCACTCTTCCTTCTCTACTGAGATGGTGATGTTGGTCAATTCACAGCTATGGCAGCAGACTGCTCTCCAGCACCAGAGTAGGATGCAAAGCTGGACCGACTTCATCATGGTCAGGGAAACAAACAGCTCTGTCCTGGTAGTGATAAAGAAATCAAGTAAAATCGCTGTGGAAACAGAGCAGCTGAGAAACAGTTAACCCACTTACCCTTCTCAAACATTCTACTCAAGCACTGATTTTTTTTTTTTTTTTTTTTTTTACTTTCTACTTCACGGACCAATATTCCTCCTTATTTTGGGTGGGGTGGGGTGAGGTGGGGTGAGGTTATGGTAGAGTAAAAGTAGATACATATAGATCAAAACTCCAATATGATGATTTAATCAAAGCAGTATTTACATTTTTAATTATTACTATCTTAAAGTGATTACTCTAATCAGATCATTGTGAACCTTACATTTGCCACTTCATTCACAGTTTTTAAAGAGTAGCTTTGTCATTAAGGAAGAAAAATTAACACGTTGTAATCATATCTTCATTTATATCACAATTTAAGCATCTTTTCTGTTTGCCCACATCTGTTGACCAGGAGTCTATGTCAGAAGCTGGGCAAACCGCTTCCTAAGAAAGGTTCTTCACAGCAGTACATTAACCATATTTAAGCTGCCAAGTTAACAAGAATAAGTTTCTATACAGCAGTGACGGAGAATTCTCATCCCTTCTTCAAATCCTACAGGTGTGCATTTTCAAAGTAGCTGTTCGTGGTTCATCAAGTGCTGCAACTCACCTGTGCAGTCAGCTGTCTCTTCTGGGGAAAGCTGAACACTGAGACAGCTCACACCTCATCTTTTATACAAACTTAACACCCTGTGGATTTACTGGGTGTTAACATGACCAATACCAACACAAAGCCTGCTGAAAGGGAATCATTGTTTAGACGGACAGGGAGATCACGCCTCGCCAAAGCAGTCTAAATGCCATAGAGCAAAAAATGATATCAGTGATGACGGTTTCTGGACAAACCGAATCTGATATGGTAGCACACCCACTCCTTCACCTTGCTGAATTAAATGGGACTCTAGAGTCTAGACTGTTCTTTCTGATCTTTAACTTGGAGAACTGAGAATCCTTTCAGAGCATTGCTTTGACTTCATTGAGAAGGTACACCAAAATATGTCTAATTGACTGGTCCGAGAACAGACTGAACACTCCAAGTGGATGAACAAATGGGAAACACTTCTGCATCTTGTTGCTATGGGCTGTGTTTTTCCTTCTGACCACATTCAGCTCTCTTGATCTCAAACCCCCTTTTTTTCTGACGCTTTATGAAGAAGGATCTAGTTGTTTGTAATTTCCTAAATATAATTCTGATGGGTTCCTCCAGATTTCTGCATGTGATGCCCTGTCTGTCAGCAATTTTCTTGCTTCTTTCCTGTCTCTTCCTCACCCCAAAGTTCTCCAACCCTTACCACACAGAATTGCTTCACTTCTAACTTAGGGCCAAAGGTAAGGAGAGTTATAATCTCTGCTTTCTGATTCTAGTTATTCATGTACCCATTTCTTCCAGTATTCTATGAAATCCATAGATAATGAGGTTGTTTAATTCATTTATTAATTTGTAATATTCATTTATTAATTGTATGATTGGAAATAAGGATCAATGGTGTAAAAATGTTATAGGAATGTGTCTGAAATGTAACAGAAGATAGAACCCAATGTAAATACTTCGATTTTTACTCTGTGTGATGTGATCTACTGTAGGATTTTTAGTAGAGAGTTTTATAATCTGCTTTAAAGGGATCTTTGTTACTGTGTTGCTAGGATTGAGAAACCCAGGTAGAAGCAGGAAGACACTACCACGATGGTCTGCAGTAACACAGGTGAGACGTGCTGTTTGTGTGGGAGCAATGGATATTATGAGGCATGCTGCGACTCTGTATGCATTTTAAACCAGAAATAACACGGCTGCTGGATTGATACCAAGTATGGAAGAAAGGCAAGGAGGAATCTAAAGATGGGATGGCTAAGGATGCACATTTTGGGAAAACCTAAGATATTTCACATGTTGACCTCGATGTGTCTATAATGCACTTACATAGACTGGTGAATCTAGATTTTGAGAAATATCTGACTGAAGGTGTAACTTTTGAAGTTGATGGCATGGGGCTGGGTGAGGTTACCAAGAGATTGGATTTAATGAGAATAGAATAGTTGGAGCTGGTTAAACTCCAGTACTGAAATCTCAAGGATACAAAGATTCTTCCTCCTGTATTCTTTGTTTTCTTCTTCCTTCTTCCTCTCCCCTTCTTCCTTCCAAATGAGGTGGAGAAGTGTCACTTAGGAGTGTATGGACTGAGGACAATATGTTGTCCTAGAATCCAGGTAAAGAGAATGTATCAGGGAAGAGGAAGTAACATGTAAGCCAAATGCTGAAAAAGAGGAGGGCTCACAGTTGTATAACATCTTGAGATGTAAAGATCTAATCCTTAGCTAGAGAAGGTGAGTGGATGGAAGCTACAATCTGGTATTTCTTTAAAAAGTTGAGGAGAGATAACATGTAGTGAGCACAGACAATTCCTTTAAGAATTTTCTTATAAGCATTAGCAAGAAAACTATATAATTGAGCAACACAGAAGTAAAGATAGTTTATTTTTATTTTTACTTTTAAGAGGAGGAAATAAATGGATATTCTGTGGAGATGGAATGTTTATGTAAAGTGAAAACCTGGAGGGATTTTTTAAATGTCCCTAAAGACAAGAGTACAGATGGTTTTAGAGCATATATGGAGGATCTGGTTTTAGGAAGGAACATGGGAAGTTCAACCCCCAATCAAGTAGAAAGTTAGAGCTCAGCGGTGAGTGAACAAGTGTTCTAGGTAGGCAGGTCTGATGAGAGGGCAGATGGACAGGTGTGGTAAGAGGGCAGGTGTAGTAGGATGACAGGTGAGGTAGAAGGGCAAGTGTGGTAAGTGGACAGGTATGGTTCGAGGGCAGGTGATATAGGTAGGCAGGTGTGATAGGTGAGTGAATAGGTCTGTTGGGAGGGCAGGTGTGACAGGTAGGTAGGTATGTTGGGAGGGCAGGTGTGACAGTTGGGTAGGTATGTTGGGAGGGGAGGCGTGACAGGTGGGCAGGTATGTTGGGAGGGCAGGTGTGGCAGGTGGGCAGGTATGTTGGGAGGGCAGGTGTGGCAGGTAGGTAGGTATTTTAGGAAGGGAGGTGTGACAGGTGGGTGGGCAGGTATGATAGGTGAGTAGGTCTGTTGGGAAGGCAGGTGTGATAGGTGAGTAGGTCTGTTGGGAGGGCAGGTGTGATAGGTGAGTAGGTCTGTTGGGAGGGCAGGTGTGACAGGTGGGCAGGTCTGTTGGGAGGGGAGGTGTGATAGGTGGGCAGGTCTGTTGGGAGGGCAGGTGTGACAGGTGGGTAGGTTTGTTGGGAGGGAAGGTGTGACAGGTGGGCAGGTGTGGTAATAGTGCAGGTATGGTGAGAGGGCAAGTGTGGTAAGTTGGCAGATGTGGAGGGAGGACAGGCATGGTGGGAAGGCAGGTGTGGTAGCTTTAGATGCGTATGGGTCAGAGCCATAGTTGTAAGGTATACGCTGGCCTCTAATTAATTTCCTTTCTCCAGTAAAACCGGGACCACAAAACAACACCAACAACCACTCCGTATTAGTAAGGACCAGGGGTTTGCTGAGAATTGTAGAAATCTTTCTAAAGGAGTTCTAAATTGGTATTGCTCTTGGCACTACATTATATTTTGTAGTATACTCTTTTACATGTACTTAATCTACACTGACAAAGTGTATTTATATGATCATATATCAATTTTAGTATTTCAATGATTCATATATATATATATATATATATATATATATATATATATATATATATATATATGTAGTTTTAGTAATTCCTGAAATTTATACTTAAAACTATTAGCAACTTCTTTACATTAGTGCCCACTACTCCCTAAACACATGAGTAAGCATATTAAATATCTTCACAATAACCTTTGGAAGGAGTTATTTTTCCTTTTGGAAGATGTAGGAAGTGAAACTATGCAAGGCTACACACTTGTTCATGCACCAGATCTCACCACTTGCTTTTTTTTTTGAGAAGGACCAAGATAGACAGACATCAAATGGTGGGACGATTTCAAGTGAAATGGCAGCAAAAGGTTGTAAACAAAATTCATTTATTTCAAATAAAAAAAAGTCAAGCTATTCTAATTGTCCACCTTTTTATGGATCATGTTTACACTGATTTCAGTTAGCCTTCTTCTTTTAGAATAATAGCCCCATTTTCCTTGGCTGGGCAAGAGGCCCCCATCTTTCTCATATGCACAGACCTTATAGCCCAGTTCATCTCTTTTTATATATTTCTTAATTGTTGCCAGTAGCTCATTGGGTATTCTTACATCCTGTTTTATTGTCATTATTATTAATGTAATTGAAAAAATGAAAACCTCACAGATGTTCTCTGTGCTGAGTATGTGTTCCTGACTTCTTGGCTGATCAATAGGTACCCTTTTCTTGTTTTGTTCTGCTGTTTGTTCTGCAGGGTTCACCTTTCAGAGTGCTATGTGGATAGGCTTTACCTTTTCAAGGGAACAGGTAAACCAAAAGAAGAGGAAGTGTGAGCTTTACTACTATGACTGTATTTCCTGTATGCACAGGTTGCAAGGAACAGCTCCTCTCTGTGGGCAGACCCAGGTCTTCTGAGGCCATCCCTGATGTGCCCCCTCCTTCTGGCCTCTGGAAGTTCCCTCTACAACCTTGTCTGTCCAGAAGGTAAGGAGGGCCCTTCTGCATTGATTCATTTTTCTGTGTAGCTTCTCAGTAATTCCTTGGGTCTCTTGTATTTTATCAGGTATGTTCTTTCTGCTGTCTGGATAGGTCACTGGTTGCTATATCTACCTACCATTGTCTTTCAGTCTCTCCAGAAGTAATGTTTTCTTGAGGCGGAGTGTAGTAACATTAGGTCACTGTTTATGGAAATATTGAATAACATTCAGGGAAACTTATTAAATCCTTCTTTATTGAATTGAACCACATCCACACTTTGAAGCCAGAGTTTACTCTCAGTCTGTTGTCTTGTTTTTTCTCTTTTGAGTATCTACCTCAGTGGTGATATACACCCTACTCTCTTTTATATAAACAGCAGGCTTCTGAGAACCCTGATAAGCCAACTTCCCCAACTCTTGCAAGATGTCAGAGCTTCCAGACATATGAACTTGGTATATGTCTCCTTCATACATGAGCATGGTGGCATATTTTCTTCACACATGTGCTTGGTGGCACATCTCCTTTGTACGTGTGCTCTGTGTTACTTTTTTCACACACGTATGTACTCTGGCTCATCTCCAGTTTTGATTTGTAAAGAAGATTTTCAAATAATTCATTCACGTTTGTGTTTAGAGCAGGCAATTATCTGAGCTGAAATCTCTAGAAGTTACATGTTCACTACAGAAATGTTTCTTTCTCCTTTTATTTGTTCATGTGATACATGTTTTGAGACATAAAACTTTAACATATTCTGCATAATTTGGCTTTTGTTTTATTTGTTCTTGAAATTATTTTAAATATCTAAGTACACTTATTTTTATTTAGGCCACAAAGTAATAAATAACCTATGTGACATAATGTCTTTTTAGAAACAGCCTAATTTTGTTCTTATAACCCCATTGAATGATCCAGAAAGAATAGCCTAAGTTTTTGCTGCCCAATGTAGCTTACTTCTATGTAGTTATTTCAGGTTTGGAATTTGGTTAATAATAAATCAAAGTGCTCTTTTAAGTCTAAAAGATCTTAAAAACAAATGAAAAAAGTGTATAAATTCTCTCATTAATGATTTTTGTCTCAAGCATGTAAGAAATGACATTCATTTAGCTATATGAGCCTAACTAAAATAGGAAATAGAAATCTCACTCATTCATTTTTAACACTAGCCTTGATTTCAAATGTGTAATAGAAAATAGACGAATCCCACAATGGCTCAGATTTGATTTCTGTGTGACCTATGGCTGATGAGGAAGTTGCTGAGTTTGCATGATCTGCTTACTGGTCTAAACATTGTACTTGGGCAGACGAGGTCACCTGATAATATCAATAAAAAAAACCAAACAGCCCACTGTTTGTGAATGCTTGTCAACATAAAGACAGAGTAAGTATTTGGTGGTTTTCTGGGAAGAGGTCAGGAGAGTCGGACTTTGTATTAAACTTCTTGTTCTTTTCCACGGGGACCGACAGCTGGGGATTTAATTTATTTCAGCAGAGGGGACAATGGAGCAGTAGGACTGGACAAAATGCTTATCTCTTACTCAAGCTGGCATGGACCACTCTCCCACAGAGTGCTGTGAAAAGCAGGCACAGTGCTCTCAACACCCCATGATGATATTCCTGCAAGAACTCGGTCAGTTGGCCATCGATCACCCTATCATACACAAAGCTAAAAATATTTTCTAGGCTTACAGCGATTAAAGCACACGTACATCAAGCACTCCACCATACTTAGGGATTTCATTTTCAGTTTGATGGTGGTTGGCAGTTCTCTAGGAAGTGATGAACAAGGTTCTAAGAATGCATTGCCCATTCAAATAAGGAACAGTATATTGATGATAGGTATGGGCTATGCTGGAAGGGTAGTCATATATTGACAGTTCTCAGTACACAATGCAAGTGCCCACTAGCTTCTTTCTTTCTTTCTTTCTTTCTTTCTTTCTTTCTTTCTTTCTTTCTTTCTTTCTTTCTTTCTTTCTTTCTTCTTTTGCAAGTAGCACCTTATTTATACGCATGCGCACACATAGAGGACGCTGAGATAAAGGCTTATGAGACATTCACACCTTTCGTCTGCATGTCTGTTGTGGAAGGTATTCTTGTCTTTCTAAGTCACAATGTTTGAGCTGTCACCGTGCTATTATACCCTTGTCTCATGCATTATACCCTTGAATATTTCCAGCCACCTTAGGTAGTAGGCATTGTCAGCATGTGTCCACATTGTAAATAAAAACCCAAGTGTCAGGAGTAGGTGTTAAGGTGCCCACTGCCACTGTAAGCAAAGAGACCTCAAGGAGACCCGCTATTCCTGACACTACTTCCAATAGGTGCCCATTTTCTAGTTAGAATGGCTCACTAAGTGAGAAACACCAGTCAGTTCCTGGAGCTATCACCTTTGCTACCCTACTTCAATAGTGTTGGGCTTCTCACATTTTGGATAAATTAAGCAGATAAAAGAGCCAGTTGTGGAGGAAAGAAACCAAACTCAAGAGGGTAACAGAAGTGAAATGCATAGAAAGTGTGCTGTAAATCATTAATTCAAGGGGGCTTGATCGGAAGCAAGGCACTAAACAACATCAAATCCCATTCAACATCTAAGTGATGAATAAAGATGTTGTGCTTTTTAAAATGCTCATCTCAGCCACTTCAGCCCTCACAACCATGAAGTACGTTCTGCAATCACTTGATTTTAGGAATGAGTAAACCAGGACACGGATAGGTCAGTTATTCTACTGTTTATGGGCAGGATGTGTTCAGTTCACAGGAGTGCAGAACTTGGAGCGGATGGGCTTCCCAGCCAGTCCGTCTTGTCCAACCTTTTCAACAGTGCCAGAAGCAACAGCCGTGCTCACAGAGTGGGACATTGCAGAACCGACAACAGATCAATTAAACAAACACAACTGACAGCATTCCTGATGGTTGTTTGACTTGTCCTAAAAGGATGGGATCACTACCTATGAAATACAAAACTATGCAGAGGACCTGGTGTAGACCCGTGCAATTCCTGTCCTTGCTACTACAGTCTCTGCGAGGCCCTGCGAGCCCTGCTTAGTTGATTTGGTGTGGTGTGTCATATCCTCCATTTCTTCTTACTCTACAGTCTGTCCTCCCCTCTTCTAGAAGGTTTCTGAGTTATGAGGGGAGGGGCCCCATGGAGAGCTCCAATTTAGACTTTATCTCAGCATAATGGCTGCCTGTGGGTCTCTGTATATGTTATGGCTGTTAGGTTGGTGTTTTTATGGGACTTCCAAGAGTGGGAGTGGGTGTATTATTTTACTCTTTTGCATGCTCTTGAGACTCTTCCTCTTATTGGGTTGCCTTGACCAGTTTGAGATGAGGCTCTTTGCCATGTCTCATTGAATATTGCTTTATTGTGCTTGGCTCTTGTTTCTTGGAGACCAGCTCTTTTCTGTAGGGAGATGGAGGGGGAGTGAATCTGGGAGAGAGGAGGTGGGGGAAATCTGGAAAGAGTGGAGGGAAGGGTAGCAGGGATGTGTTGTACGAGGAAAGAATCTATTTTCAACTGAAAAACAAATGCAGAATTATAGAATTTTACCCAAAGCAAACAAACCCTTTTCTGGTCTTATATCGACCACTAATCATTACATGTTACAGAATGTTGAGACATCAGGGATGATGACATTGTTATAAGTATTAGTACTTTCTGGGTAATATCCAGTTCTCCTGCAGGATCCTGCCCGACTCACCTGTTCATTCACTGCTTTAGCTGCCCCATTTCCCTGAGACCAGAGAGTAAAGATATCATTGAAGAGTCATGGGAGATACAGAGCAACTTATTGCTGAAATTTTACTTTGCATGGAAAACTTACTTTATAACTAACTTCAAAATTGGCATTTGGAATGTGAGATGTTGTTCAGTCCGTAGGATGCTTGCCCGACATGCACAAAGCTCTGGATTTGAGCCCCAGCACCAGAGAAAACTGAGTGTGGTACACACCTGTAATTCCAACTCCTGGAAGGAAGAGGATCAGATATTCAAGATTATCCTTGCACATGTAGTGAGGCCAGCCTGGGTTACCTGAGAATCTGTATATCTCTCAAAAAAATCAAATGAACAATAACAAAAACATTGCTATCCACTTTATTACCTAACTTTTTTTTCTGAATCAGCCCTGGTGGTGATTTTATTTTTTAAATGGCAGGACAGATAAACTCACTGAGTGACTTGAAGATATTTACACTGCCTCACCACTCAGCTCTTTTATTAGAGTCATGGAATTTGAGCCACTCTAATACAGGTGGTTCCAGTGCCTATTTCTAACACAGAAAAAATAGCAACTTAAGAAATGTTATGTGACAAAGACTAATAGGTTTTCTCTTGTACTTTACCCTTCTTTCTCTGGGAACAGAAAATTTTTATCTGGGCACATAGCTGCTTAGAATACAAAAAAATGCTTCACCTTTGCAGTCAGACATGTCAGTGTTCTGAGTAAAAGTGTCTAAATTAAACGCCATACAGTAGCTCTGGGGCATCTCCCCCCCCCCCCACATTACAGGTCTTATTGAATAGCCCAGGATGGCTTTGAACTCATGGTCCTCCTGATTCAGCCTCCTAAGAGCTGGGATTACAAGTGTGCCTCACCATGCAGCTTCCTTTCTTCTAAGATAACTCTTGATAAGACTTTACCCCCCTTTCCTCCTGCCTCTGTGCTGCTTGTTGGGATGTGTTCATGTCTCTTGGGCTCACAGGCGGCAATAGAGGGGCTGTGACTTAGAATTCATGTGAACCACCAGGACTTCTCAGAGAAGCTACCCATCTGGACCCAGATTTGCATAACTTTACAACGTTAGGTGAGAGGAAAACAACTTTTATTTTGTGTAAGGACTACGATTTCAGGTACCCATGACTTTTAGTTGAGTAAATCTCATCCTGGGCAGATCCTGTTTTTAAGCCCATCAAGTGCTTATGACGGTTCCCTCTGATGGATGAAGTCTAGGGATGTCAAGATTCTTGAAATGGGTTTGAATTTCAATGTTGACATGGAGATTTTGAAAATATAAAACTTAGGGACTAATTGCAGTTTTAAAGATGCAGAGTTGTTTTATTTTATTTATTTTTAATGTCTAAAATATGGAGGCCTTCATTTATTTTGGCTCTAAATTTTTTAGCCACAGATGTGTGTGTATATACATATGCATATATATGTGTGTATATATATATATATGTATATATGTATACACACACACACACACACACACACACACATATGTGAAGAAGGGCTCAGATATTCCTCTGAGGTGGAGTTATAGGCATGTCCAGAATGCCAGGCTTACTGTGTGGATGCTTCATGATCCCACAGTAAGAGCTATCAAGTACTGAGCTATCTCTCCAGCCTGCACATCTGCATATGGGAAATAACCTGTAGGTAACATGAGAGCTGAAAAACCCATTTTTTTAAAAAACAAGTAGATAAGACCATCTTGAGGGGAACTTATGCTTATCAGAGAAAGACATGTGGATGCTGTTTTGGGGAAGAGTTTCAGGAACATGGAAGTGCTGTTTTCTTCAAGGCTGTATGACAAAGTATGAATCAAAGTTAGAGGAAGAAGAACACGCTTCTCTCCCAGCAGGGAAGCCAGCGTCTCTCTTTCTCATGTATTTCAGCTCCAACATTCTTTTTTTTTTTTTTTTAGATACAGGATTTTATATCAAATCTTTTTATTAAAAGTTTATTCTTTTTAAATTTATGTTTTAAATTTTATTTTATTTTTATTGGATATTTCATGTATTTTTGGATTTAAAACTGTGTTTTATTCTGCATGTATATATGAAAATATACACTATCTATCTTTAATATAAATACTCTTCACATACTTTAAGAAAAAATTGAAAAAATTAATGATTTCAATTTTTTTTTTAGAATTCTAAAAATAAGTACAGCTACTCTCTCTTCTATCTTTAAACTATGAATTATTTTTTATGTCAAATGTGCATTTGTTTATTTTCTGGTACTGTATGGGTATGAGATTTTCACCAGGTGGTTTTCCACAAATAATATGTGAATTAGTTCCATGAAAACTCAAGAGTCTTTGTTGTTGTTAAAGACCAGCTGTAGCCCATGGTGATTTGAGAGGATGCATGGGAGTATTTCAATCTTCTTATATCGATGGAGGCTCGTTCTGTGTCCAATTATGTGGTCAATTTTCGAGAAGGTGCCATGGGGTGGTGAGAAGAAGGTGTATTCTTTTACTTTGGGATAGTATGTTCTGTATATATCTATTAATTCTAGTTGGTTCAAAGTCTCTGCTAGTTTTGCAGTGTCCTTGTTCAGTTTCTGTTTCCCTGATCTGTCCATTGGTGAGAGTGGGGTATTAAAGTCTCCCACTATTATTGTGTGGGGTGAAATGTATTTTTTGAGGTTTATTAGGGTTTCTTTTATGAATGTGGGTGATTTTTTATTTGGAGCATATAAGTTAAGGATTGAGAGTTCCTCCTGACAGATTTCCCCGGTAATGAGTAAAAAGTGTCCTTCCTTATCTTTTTTGATAACTTTTGGTTGGAAATTTACTTTATTCGATATTAGAATAGCCACTTCAGCTTGCTTCTTGGAGCTGTTTGCTTGGAAGTTTTTTTTCCACCCTTTTACTCTGAGATAGTGTCTGTCTTTGTCTCTGAGATGAGTTTCCTGTATGCAGCAAAAGGCTGGATTTTGTTTATGTATCCAGTCTGATAGTCTATGTCTCTTTATTGGGGAGTTGAGACCATTTATGTTAATAGATATCAAGGAATAGTTGTTTCTGTTTCCTGCTATTATTGCTTTTTTGGGTTGAGTTGTGTCTGTGTTTCTTTTCTTCTTTTAGTTTTCTTGTTTAGGAGTTTTCTTGTTCTTACTAGGCTGTATTTTCCCTCATTGTATTGGGTTTTCCACCTATAATTCTTTGTAGTGCTGGGTTTGTGGTCAGATATTGTGTGAATTTTGATTTGTCTTGAAATATCTTCGTCTCTCCATCGATGGTGATTGATAGTTTTGCTGGGTATAGCAGCTTGGGCTGGCACTTGTGCTCTCTTAAGGAGTCCATAATGTCTGTCCAGACTCTTCTAGCTTTCATAGTCTCTGTTGAGAAATCGGGTGTGAGTCTGATTGGTCTGCCTCTATATGTTACCTGACCTTTTTCCCTTACTGCTTTTAGTATTCTTTCTTTACTTTGGGCACTTGATGTTTTTACTATTATGTGTCGGGAGGTATTTCTTTTCTGGTCCAACCTATTTGGAGTTCTGAAGGCTTCTTTTATGCTCGTGGTCATCTCATTCTTGAGGGTAGGGAAGTTTTCTTCTATGATTTTGTTGAAGATATTTACTGATCCCCTTAGTTGATACTCTTCTCCCTCTTCTATTCCTATAATCCTTAGGTTCGGTCTTCTCATTGTGTCTTGGATTTCCTGGACATTTTGGGTTAGGAGCTTTTTGTTTTTTGCATCTTCTCTGGCTGTTTTGTCTATGTTTGCAATGTTGTCTTCTGCCTCCGAGATTCTCTCTTCGATCTCTTGTAATCTATTGGAAATGCTTGCTTCTGTGACTCCTGATTTTTTTTTTTTTGGTGTTCTGACTCTAGGGTTATCTCTTTTAGTGTTTTCTTTATTGTGTCAATCTCTGTTTTAATTTCCCTCTTCCATTCCTTTATTTCTTTGGTTCTGTTTTCCTCTCATTCTTTGAGTTCTTTGAGTGTTTTTCTTGTTTCTTCTTTAAAAGCTTCTGAATCTTTTTGCTTTTCCTCCCTTTCTTGTTTAAGTAACTCTATCAGCGTCTTGAGGCATGATTTCAGGTCTGTGTCTTCTTTTTCTGGAGTGTTTGGAGTTCCGATGTTTGCTGTTATGGGAGAGCTGGGCTCTGGTGTTGCTAGATTGTCTTGGTTTTCTTGGGATATACTCTTTCTCTTTCCTCTTGCCATTTTGTTGTCAGTGATATGTTCTTACCTTTCCCTTGTATCTGGTCTGTGACCCTGGTTCTCCACTGGTTGAGGTGTCAGATGGGTCGAGCCCTGTTTTATGCCTCAGAGTCGACGGGTGTGAGCAGAAGTTCCAACGTTCTGTTTCTGTTTGCTGGATCAGGCACGGCAGGGCAGGGCAAGGCAGGGGGTGCACTTTCCTTGTGTACTCCACAGAGATCTTTCTGCTCCCCTGCGGTCTAGGTCTCCCACTCACCAGTTGCTCAGCCTCTATGAGCAGCCGTTCCGCATGGCAGGTAGGCCAGGCTCCGCTCTGCGTGTGGAAGTCGCCTCCGGGTGGAAACAGAAGTTCTAATTTTCTGCTCCCAATCGCAGTTGCTCAGCCTCTATGAGCCGCCGATCTCCAGCTCCAACATTCTTGGTAAGGATTTTGACACTAATATGGCGACTTCACCTGCTCTGGGGAATACACTGAAGCACGGAGCCAGAGTAGCAGATGCCATGGGTAAACTATGAATCAGCACCGCTAGTACATCCTTGTGTAGACCTCCTGGGGAGCTGAGGACCTAAAGAGAGGCCATTAGGGTCCTCCCAGAGGTGGCATGAAAAAGAGCTTGTTATAAAACATCAGAGTTGGGGCATTTGGTAGGAGTAAAAAAATGAAGATCTATTAAAACTCCACTTCCAGACAACTTGGATTGAGGGTACAAGCTCAAACCAGTCAAAATCTCAGCACGCATTGTGGATGGGTTTATGAACTCCCATCCTTACCTTCGGAGCTGTTAACAAGCAGCTATTGATGTCTGCTGAGGGAGGGAGGAGAGAAGAGCAGTGTGGGGATAAGAGAGGAACTAGAAGGGGGGGATGGGGGGTTGATCTAAATGCATCATATGCAGGTTTGAATATTAAGGAAAACATTAATTAAAATACAGGAAGAGTGAGAAGGGCCTTAGAAAACTAGCGCACACTGCTTTCCAGAGTTTAGTGCATAAAGGCGAGAGAGGCACAGTTGTCACTGAGGAGGTTGGGCTGTGGCTTTATGAAGAGAAGGCTGTAGATGCCAGCTAATCAGCCTTAGGAGTTAGGGGTCTGCATCCTTCAAGGGATCAGCACTCTGGGAACTCTGACATGGTTAACATTTTCAAATACAAAAGAATCTAGTCAATCAATGGGCATTCTCCTTTCTTAGATTTCAGAACAGACAAGAGGCATTTTAGAGCCTAAAATCCACTACTAAGTCACCCTTAGGGCTCTGTGGTGGCTTCATTATTGTCTATCCTCAGACCAGAATATGCCTTCTAATATGCTAATAAGCTCAGTTTCAGTTAAGTTTAAACTTCTTCCTTTGAGGAATTGCTTTTGATGTGACACCTCTCTGGCCCCTAACATTTTAAAAGACATGAGCCTGAGAAAGTAGTTAAATAAAAAACACAGTTCTTTTGTGTGTGTTGGTGCATTCAAGGATCAAAAGTAGGTCACAAGGCTTTTGAAGTAGGTGTCAGAAGTAGGTGGATTATAGTTATGTAGACCATTCTGGAAGATGACAAGCAGCTTAATTTTAACGAACCAGGTTGACCTTAGAATGATCAAAGTTGTAATATCCCAATTCCACCTTTAAGTCAAACAGGTAGTTAGAGAGGCAACAGGGTGAGTACCATGAGAAATTGCTTGGCTCTGCTCCTGTAATGCATCTATGTGTGACCTTACCATCCTTCCATACATAGGAATTACCCTTTACTTACACCCAAGTACTCCTATGGGGATGTTTTCTGTCTCCTGAAAATCTTTCCATTTATTGTATGCAGCAAGCATTATAATTAATAACACACAGATCATAACAATATTCTCTGTTGAAAAGATGTCTGGACTCCTGTGCTTGCTATAACAAGAAGCAAGGCATGAAGGCACAACAAAATGTCCAGATGTCTATTTCCAACTGAATAAGGGAAATGGGATGTGACCATGCTCTCTGTCTGTCTGTCTCTTAAGAAGAGGGCTATGCAGTCATTTGTAACATCATGAAATAGATGGGCCTATAAAATATCATGCTGAGTCAAATCAGTTAAACACAGAAAGGCAAGTCACTTTATAAGTTGATACTAAGAAGGCCAGACACAAAGAAATAGTGAGAGGGTTGGCAGTGATTATGGGGTGGCATTAGTCAAAAATGTCATGGACTCTCTGCATTCTGGGGACCAGGATGTAAGAATGCCTACAAACTTGGAAGTAGCCAGGTGAAGGGCTTTAAGTACTCTTTACCACCACAGAACTAAAGAGGTGTGTGGTGATGGATTTACTAATTACCCGATTTTGATATTTATTTTACAGATAAACATATATCTTTACAGTTGTATAGTTTGCCAATTATATATCAATATAGCAAAACCGGAAAATAATATTTCAATAGATTAAACGTATCACTGACTGACACGTTCATTCTTTTGTGTCCGTTTTAGGGCTCTGGCATATTTTTAAAAAATAGTCAATGTACATTGTGAGACAAGTCAGTATTCTGTGGGAAAATGAAGCTAGAGAGCTTGAAAAGCTCAATTTCCTGATCAAAATTTTGCCTAAGGCCAACCCTGTGTTTCTCTGAAAAGTACTTAGGAGCTATGAATTCCCTCTAGAAATGACTAAAACAGAGCTCCATGAAGTGAATTAGGAAAGTCAGACACCAGTGGCTGAGTTGGGCATCCTTGAGCCAGATGCTCCTTACAAGTATCTTTGAGCATTCCTGGTACGCTGAATGTCCTTGACCATGGCTGTGGCCTTTTTGAGAAATACATTTATCAGCTCAGTTAGAATTGTCCCAAGCTTTACCTCCAGATCACTTACATTCTTGACCTTTAAAATGTGTTGGAGTTTAAACTGTTAAGGTGAGAGAGGATAGGACTCCTGAGGGGCGTCTGTTTTGATGGAGTTAGGTTGTTATTATAGGCTGTTGGGAAGGAGGGCGGAGGCAGTTGCTCTCAGGCCTTAATGCTGAAGGGAAGTCGGAGATATGTTGAGAGGCAGAGATGGTGAGGGAGAGGGAGAAGAGAGCAAGCAATGCCCATGGGTTTGATTCTTCAAGAAGACATTATTAAGAAAATCATGGTGCCTTATGCGGATCTGAAACTTGACAGAAAGATGTTCAAAGACAGAAGACAGCTTTGCCTTCCTATATCTTGAATCACCAAAAAGCAAAGTTCTTCCTGTATGGAAATCACAAACCAGCTCCGTTCTCCACATAGCTCATCACCCATGGAGTATGCTTCATGAATACATGGTCTTAAAATATAAACTGACGCTTGAGTCAGGAATTGAGGAATTGGCTAATGCTTTATTTCCTGTGCACTTTTGGAGTTTTGAATTTTAGGGTTTTCTTTTTTTTTTATTGGGTGTTTTTTAAAATTTCCATTTCAAATGTTATCCCCTTTCCTGATTCCCCCTCACATTTCCCTTCCCCCTGCCTCTATGAGGATGTTCCCCCTCCCACCCACCCACTCCTACCTCACCACCCTACACTGGTAAAATGAGCCTTCACAGGATCAAGAGCTTCTCCTCCTTTTGATGTCAGACAATGCTATCCTCTGCTACATATGTGGCTGGAGCCATAGGTCTCTCCATGTGTGCTCATTGGTTGGTGTTTTAGTCCCTGGGAACTTTGGCAGATCTGGTTGGTTGGTATTGTTGTTCTTCCTATGGGTTGAAAACCCCTTCAGCTCCTTCAGCCCTTTCTCTAACTCCTCCACTGGGGACCCTGAGCTCAGTCCAATAGTTGACTGCAAGCACCTGCCTCTGTATTTGTCAGACTCTGTGGCTAAACCACCGTAAACACGCCCGATCTCATTTGATCTCAGAAGTTTAAGGTTTTTCAAACTGCAACCGAGGCTCTTATTTTGTTTCTAGGATATTTACCTCCTCAGGAGGCTGCTGCCAGGTGAGAGATGGCACCAGACATTGCCACCAGCTGCTTAGCCTTCCTTTGCACTGGCAGGTGCAGCTAAGCACACAGCCCCTGTAGCCTGGCTCCTCACTGTGCTTATCCACAAATGAAACACAACGGGCAGCAGAAATGAGCCCTGTTACTAAATCACAGGTTCCTATGGCCGAGAGCATGGTTGCAAAACAAGAAAATCCCCGAGTGCTAAATGATGCATTATCCATTAGAGAGGACGACTCTCCTTTTGTTCTGAGATGACATTTCACTCACATCCGAGGCTGTTTTGCTGCAGAAACATTCGTCATAGCTGCACTCTCCATTATCAGCTTTCCTCGATGCCATTCCCAGAGTTTAGATAAAATACCTTATTAGATATGCTAGCCTTTTTACACGGCTGTTGCAGAAATCCATTTTTGGAAGAAGGCTTTACAAAGGAAAGCCGAATGGTATGGATACTATCTTTAGCTGCTAGGTCCTTCATAGACTACCTGAGGTTTGAGCTGTGGCTGTCCTCTGCTCCACATGACAGTTTTCAGTGCCTGAGCAGGGGTATTGTAGAGGGCTAGCATAATTATCTTACTCAGCTCTTGGTTATCATTATATGAACAAGGAGATCTTTTCAAAATGGCACACTGTTAGTGCATACATGTACAAAGTTGGGTTTCTTTATTTTTTATGCTAATATTTCTAAGCCATAGCGTGCTGTCAGACACGAAATAAAAATAGGATAAATGTTTGCTTAGGATCCTTTACCCTAGCATTTCATCTGAGGCAATGGGACATGGTGTTTATCATGGTTTCTTTTGTACAGCTCCATGTGTGAAGGGCCATGTGACATGAAAATAGAGAGTCTGTAGATTTGAAAAGGTATCTGGACCATTACAATTTTGAGCTTTCTCTAGTTTGACTCTGACTCCCATCCTGCATCCTCTGCCTCCTGTGCTAATGTGAAAAGAAAGCGTAGGAAGCATTGAGTTCTAACCTCTCTGCCCCTAAGACCATGTCATGTGTGTTCATGTTGTCTTTCGATCGTGATAGAATCGTGTCCTGTGAAACTCTTCCGGGACAGTGAGAGTGTGTGGCTTTAAGAAGGAAGCCAACCTAGTGATTTAGGATACGGATGGTAACCATCTATTCCCCTTTGCCCTCACCTGCCTTTTCAGATCCATACTGCCTTGCCCACTCTGGAAATACCAGGGAATACTCATAAGCATCCTTAGAGATCAGCCCTGCTGTCTCAGAGACAGATCCTCAGAGGTCCGGCTGGTGAAATTACACTTCAAAGCACTCTCTGTCTCAGACTTATAAATCAATGTGGTGTCGGACGTAGCTTTGAAAATGAAACCTGTGTTGAAAGCTGGAAGGAGGAAGCAAGTCTGCATTAGTGGCTGCTCTCAGCAGTTTTGCCTGTTCTTTTTTTTTTTTTTTTTTTTTTTTTTTTTTTTTTTGGACTGTCAGTGCTCGGAGAGAAGGAACTATACTCCACTCACCTCCATTCCTCCAGCTGACTTCTAATCAATACATGAGAATGCAGGTCTGCAAGCACTGCTGAATAAATGGATGCGACATGGTAGCTTAAATTTATGTGGCTACAGACACCGTTCTTTGAAGTCTCTGAATTCATTAAGGTTGATAAGGAATACTCTCTTTGAATAAAAATTTGTAAGGGTCGACTGATCATTCATTACGCATATACATATATACATACGTTATTTGGTTCAGAGTAGTGACTTAATACTCATGCCTGAAATCTTTCACAAGCATATTCCTAGAAAGTTTTATTTAATAGTATTCCTAATAACTAGAGGATAGATCTCTTGTTTTAATCACATACAGAAGCACCACTGAGGTCTTTGGCTGCCTTATATTCCTTTCTGATGGTTTGCTGATGTTCATACCAAGAGTAGAACTTTCTGTGCTACAACTCTTGTCTTCATGGCTAGCAGGAAACACTGTGATGAGATCAGTCCAAAGGGAGCTAAATTTAGGGAGGCTTGCTAACCTGAGAATTGGCGGCCATTTCAGCTTCAAGGAAGGGTGGTGAATGCCTGTGTGTGAGAATTGGCGGCCATTTCAGCTTCAGGGAAGGGTGGTGGATGCCTGTGTGGTCTACACATTGTGAAAGGAGCTTTTGGTATTTGATCAGGAAAGAGAGAAACCCTCAAGTTTCTCAAGTTCACATTATATGTGTCTCCTCCTACAGTGTGGCAGAATCCTCTGAATGCTTTTCTCCTACCAGAAAGTTGAATATATCTGCGGCGAATACTTACTTTTGTTAATTTGTCCTCATTACAGTAAGGAGAGCAAAGAGTTTGATTCTGTTTCAACACAGTTTCAGAGCATCAAAGTGCTCTATGTGTGGGAACATGAATGATCAATTAAGTAAGAGTATTTCGTGGCCCTCGTTCACACAAAGTTCATGTAGGAAAGACATCTGGCTAGTGTATCTTCATATCCTTTGAATATTGTTCTAAAGGTAGAATTGGGTCCTGGAAGGTGGTAATGATAATATAACAGTAACATTAATTTTAGTGTCTCATAGCCATTGAGTGCTGAGTAGTTTTCAGGCTCTTTGTTAAAGATCTTATTCCCAGATCCAATGTGGCAAAACAGAAATTTGGGAGAGTGACATCTTGTTTACAGGCATGCGTTAGCTGGGTTAACTAGAATATTATGATTCATCAGATTGCACGCTCTTAACTATGACCGCTAATGAAAATGGAACTGGTGTGTAAGAATATGTCTGAGAAATATGTTTTACTATAAATGCATAGACCACGAGATGTGGATATGGTCTTCAGCCTTTGAGTTAGTGGGACCCTTAACAGGCTGTGAGAATGGAGCTTGGTCATAAAAGAAACCATTGCCCAAAGCTTGCTGCTCACTGACACCCGTCTGTTGACCACAACTAAAGACCTGGTTCCCAGGAAAACAACAGAAGCATAGAGCCAAGGGTGCACTGACTGGCAGAGCTCATGGTGGCTTCCTATAGTGGTTTTCAATGTTTCTAATGCTGCAAACCTTTAACACAGCTCTTCATGTTGTGGTGACCCCCCAATCACAAAATTGTTTTCACTGAGGTCTCATAACTGCAATTTTGTACTGCTATGGATTGCACTGTGAATATCTGATATAGAGGATATTCTAATATGTGGTCCCAAGGGGTCACGACCCCCAGGTTGATCAGAATAATAGCAACATGGCCCAGGAACCCCTCTGATGTTTTTGTACTTCTCCTAAGAGTTCTTCCCCTGCTGTTCAACATGTGGCTCTCGATTTCACACTAGTCTACTGTCAGTGGGTCCCACCCATGGGACTTGTGAGACAGGATACTCGTGACTGGTGATTGTCAGGAGCCTTGGCTTCAACAACAGTTCTATGGAGTCTGTTCACCAGACCCTGGTGTACTCACAGAGATTCCTCCAGTGCATAGCTAAGGTCACCATTAATTATTTGTGGAATGAGGCTTATTTAGCTAATTTTTTTTTTTTTTTTTTTTTGCAAATACCAGGATTTGAAGTAAAGAAATCCTGTTTAGTATCTGATAACTTGCCAACCCCTTTAATGGATCTCTTCACTCCCTAGTGTCCATAAAGAAGAGATAATACTATTTACTAAACTGCCTCCCTACATTGTCTAAGTTAATAGGTGTGGGAAGTTTTATGGTATTATCCTATATAAGGCATTGGAGCAATAAATAATACAATACCTTTATCCCACAGTGAAACTTTAATTTGAGTTTGATAAAGATCTCATCTGTATACAAACATAAAAAACAAAACAAAAAATCCATAACATAGCAAATATGGTTTATATTATCTACAGGATTGGGTATGCATTATTATCAGAAATGTGAGAAAGACTAACATGTTAACATGCTAATTTGAATACCAACATGCTGACAAGATTAAAATATCAAGTGCTAATTGTACAAGATTATATTATTGGAAAATCAAGGCATTTCTTAATCATCAAAGCCAGCACAGTGAATTCAATCCCTCTCCAAAATTGTTAGACTGGACACAAATAGGCAGGGGGTAGTTACATTTCTATTAACCCTGAAATAAATATCACAGGACAGAGCAACATTGAATTTCAGACATAATAATCCTCTATACAAAAATACCTGAGTCCTGAGTAACTGTCTCTTCTTGCAGTAAACCCACACATCATCATAGATAAGGTGTGTCTGACAGATGGGAAAGCCAGCAAGCTATCAGACAACACTTGGCTGTCTGTCCTCCAACAAGTGAGTCAGCATCCTAGACATTTTCAAATGTCACCTGTAGGATTCTGCTTTAATTAGTTACCACAAAATGGCATTTGTTCACATATTCAAAAGACCATTTCTTTGAATCCCTGCTAGACATCAGTTTTCAGGGCAGGCTTCAAGGAGTGTCAAAGGTAAATACTAGATCAGATTTTTCTTGAAGAGTCCACATGTTCTTTGCAACAGATGTCAGCTTCATCACTGAAGGATACAGATACAGGTACACAGGAAAAATTAGGAGACAGTCCTCTTTGAAGGTCCCCCCTCAGCTTTGGGACGTAGGGGTTTATTGTGTCATAAAGGTTAAGGGGTTTTGAAAGGCTTAAGAGGGCATCTCTGAGGAAATAAAAAATGCAAATTAACAAAACTTAGGCTCAGGAACCTCTGAAAAGGTACAGGACTCACAAATGTTCTCCCCAAGATTATGAACAAGTTATTGTTGTCCTGTTCCTCTGCTTTACTATATAAGAGCATTTAACACTCACAGATGACCTTTGCAGTGACTCTGGGCTCAATCCCATCTTCCAAGTAACACTTGTACACATGCATTGTTAGGGAAAACCCATTCGTCATTAAGAGTCTAGATTTCTTGTCATTTTGAAATATTTCATATTAGAAAAAGATTTCCATGAATAGGAAAAGGGTGTGTAACAATGTATTGATACGGGAAATATAAGTAGCTTTTGTTTCCCCATATCATGAATTAATATGTAAACATTTCACAAGTAAATTAAGAATAGGTGTGTGTGGCAGGTTAAAGGCATGGTAGATATCTCTATAGTTCAGAGCACTAGGTGTTCTTCCAGAGGAGTTGGGTTATGTTTCCAGATTTTTGGCAGCTCAAAACTCATGCTAACTAAAGCCCCAGGGGATCTGATGCTACCTTCTGGCCACTACAGGCACTACAGGTTCATGGTGCCCAGACGTGTGAGGTAAAACACCCATGTACATAAAAATAAACAAATGCAGGAAAGTTAAAAAAGATAATTAAAACAACTAGACTATTAATAAAACAAAAGTCATATAGTCCATTGTGAAAGTTGGCTCACAGGATTGTGAGAACTGAGACGTCTGATGTTGCCTATGGATGAGAGAATCTGAAGCTAATGCCATAATTCAACCCAAGCTTGAAGGCTGGAACCAGTGAAACTATACTTAGAAATAGCCCTCCTCGGAGCTCTGGAATCAGCAGCTTCTGCTTCCAAGGACAGAGGCAGATGTTCAGCCGAGTGATTGAGCAAGTTCACTGGCCTTTCTCCATCTACTGTTCTACAAAGGTCCTCAGTGAATTTGATGGCATCAGCCTGCACTGGTCGGGGGAGGTAACATACTTACTTCCATGATAATCTTCTCTGGAACCAGCCTCCCAGTGAACCTAACCCTTTTGCCATTCAATCTGTTCATCCTTTAACCACATCAAGTTATCACAGAAAATTAACCATCACGCCAGAAAAAGACAATGCTTTTTCAAAAGAATATATTTAAACCATGGCTTCTGGAAATTTACAATCACATGAGCTAAATGAATTTACTGAACTAGGCCCGCCTTTCCTTTAATAGCTAACGGAAATCAAATACAGATGTAGAAAATAAATTTAATTACAGAATTTAAACCAGGTCTACGGGATAGGAAACCAGATCAGCTGTCATTCTGCCACACTGCAATAGGCAGGGTAATGCCACCTCCCCAATTATGTTCTCATCTTAATCTTTGCAATTTGTGAATGTGCTAAGTGGCAGGGCAAAAGAGAAAGCTGCAGTCGACGTGATCCTGAGACGAGAGATTGTACTAACCTGTCCATGGGGACCAAATGTAACCACAGCATCCTTAACAACACACAGGGCAGTCCTGGATCAGTTAAAAGAGCTGAGGGTCACAGGAAATTGTACTTTGTACTGATGCTGTCTCTGAAGATGGAACAGGGGCAAATGTCCCAATAGTGACAGCCTCTGAAAGTTGTAAATGCAGATAAACATCTTTCCAGGAGCCCCTAGAAAGGAACACAGCTCTGTGAGTACTGTGATTTTTATCCAATAAAACTCAGTTTGGATACCCAACCTCTCAAACTTGAGACACTAGGAAGCTAACATGGAGACTCAGGGATACTCTCTAGTTCATGCCTTTATTTGGAAACACTTAAGCCACTCATGTATGAAGAAAACTGTTGTAAATAAATAAATATGGGCTTAAAGTTTTCAACACAAGAAGTTTGGAGAGGGCAATGTTTTGCAGTGGTTGGCAGTGATTTCCAGTGGTTAGCAGATTGACTATTCAGTAAGATCATGAGGACTCAAGTTTCGCTTCTCAAATTTCCCAACCTTTACAACATGTACCTTTTATGTGTTATTGATTCCAACAGGGTTATGTAAAAGTTAATATGATACATCAATTATTAAAATAGAATAATTAAGAAAAGTTGAGAAATCAAATATCCACTGAAGAGTAACAACGCTGTCAAGATGAGCCAACCATGGTCTCTTACTTGGGTGAGGTATATTGCCAACTTAAAACAAATTAGTAACGATGTGAGCAAATGAGTTTGGGTGACATAAATAATCTCTAAAAAAGGCATATTTAATCATCTGCCTTACACTAGACAAACTACCAGGGTTTGCTACAATTACCTGTTTCTGTAAGTTCTGAGAGTCCAAATAGGATACTTACAAGCAGTCACATTTAGTAACAAGCAGTGTATAAAGAAGAGAGATTAAAATATATTAATCATGCACATGTTAAAATGCTTTCACCATGGAGAAATGATAGAAAACTAAGGAGGTAGGTAAGAAAGTTATCTATAATCATAGGTAATAATAAGGATAACAATAGAAAAATAGGTAGATGATAGCTAGCTAGCTAGCTAGATAGGTGATAGATAGATGATAAATGATCGATGTGTTTAACTAAATTCAAGCATCATGATGAATTAATACATTAAAATATAACATGACATTTTACTAATGGATGTTCTGTATGACTCATGTATTTGTTAAATTTTTAATATGATTTAAAACTTAACAGTAAGAATACTAATACTTTAAATAGAAAGGGTATAAGCCACCACTCTCAAGTAATAAATAAGGAAGTTATCCCCCACAGGGAGAGAGGTTATATAATCCCATGCCCTCCATAGAAAACATAGATAGAAATGTGGACCTTTGCTTCAGTCTTTTCTTGGTGCAGAGTAAGTGGGCTGACGGGTGCTTGCCAGATGCTCAAGGCTTTAGCCAACTAATATTCTTAAATATGCTAGAGACAGAAAAAGGAAAAACAGGGTTGAATGGATTGATCACCGCTTTTGTTGCCTTGGGGTAACGATGTGCCTTGGTTGGCCTGCTGAAGGGAAGGAGAGCTAGAAACACCGCCATGTTGCCAGCTTACCCTGAGTGGATTCTCCTACAAGTGAATAATGACACCTTCTCAAGGACGTGAGCTGGTCCTGCTTGGCTTGTAGATCTGTTTGATGAAAAGCCAGCTGATTTCATCGAGCAACTCATGCTTAATTTTACCCTGCCACTGGGGCTACTGGGAGTGTGTTACTCAGTGTTGCAAAGATGTAAGACCACTGAAGCAGATAATGGGGGCCGGAGGGAGGGAACAACCTAGTCACCTCCATGGGACCCTGTCTGCAAATCCCTGCATTAAATGTTTTCAGCTCCTGTCATTTTGACTTTTCACCCTGTGGAAAATCAACGTAGTCTAAGCCAGACTCTTTTTAGAACATCATGTTCTCCAGAGTCCACTTTTAAGACCCACACTGATTAGATTAGGATCATGAATCTATTGTATCCAAATGATCTGACAGACTGAGTCTCTATTTATTCACTCCTAAAATGAGGGAAATAATATCCTAAGCATAGGTGTATTGTGGAGCTAAATAAGGTGGCCAGTCTGTACTTAGTGCCCACACCCCCATTTATATTTCAACCCAGAGGCAGAGAAACACAGGATGCTATGAATACAGGGGTGTGGTGAAGACGGTGTACCCTTTCTCCATTTTTATTTTGTCTTTCATTTAAAAAAATATATATTCATGGCTGTTTTGCCTGCCTGTGTGTCTGTATACCCCATGCATGTCTGATGACCACAGAGGCCAGAATTTATACTTACATTCTCCGAGTCTGAAGTTATAGGCAGTTGTGAGCCACCATGTGGGTACCGGGAATTGAACCCAGGTCTTCTGGATAAGCAACTTGTGCTCTTTTCCTGAGACATCTCTTCAGCTCTGGTTTCTCTGTGTTACCCATTATAAACATGATTCAAATTCCTTCACTGTCGTAATAAAATATTTTGTGACACATACATACATGTAAAATTGTGCACACAGATGGTCAGATGCATATATGTGCATCTGTACTTGTGTGTTCATTCTTGTGTTGTACAATTTTATAGTCAATCCTTTTTCAACAACAGTTTTCTGCCACATAGATTTTTTAATGAAAACTACCTCGAGGTAATGCCTAGTGGATGTCCAGTTATCAAAGGTGAATATATTTTTCTGTTTCTTTCTCGTTCCTAAGAGTTACAGTTTCTGATGTACATGTTCAGAACTGGTGAAAAATAGTTTTGAGGAAAAAGAGTGAGCTTCCTCCAGCTGGCCACTAGGTGGCAGTGACGCAACCTACGACTGAGGAACTCTGAGCCAGTTCCCTGGGCTGGCAATAGTGAATTAGCCTTGTACATCAGCCTGACTCCTATCAGCATTAAAGAGCAAGGATCTGGTGTTTGGGGGCAGAATACCGGATGGATGGAAAACCGGAGAACTGGCTACCCTGGGTCATAACATCATTATTTTGCCACACAGCCATGTGCAGGAAATTAAAAGAAACTACACAGAACAAAACAAAGGTTTTCACCGCATGGAGATGTAGTCTCTGTGCGCAGGGGGCGGGGGGGGTTCTGTTTTCGATTTCAGACTTACTACTTGTCAATGCCCTGTTAGTGGAGCTGAAAGTGGGGTCTGCACACTTTGTGCAGGGATGTGGACATGGAGGTCAAATGTGCACTGTTCCTCTCCTCAGCAAAAGAGGCAGTCTTTCTGTTACAAGGACTGCAGGCAGGCAGCGCTTTCTCATCGCAACCTGGCTGCTTTCTGCTTCTCTTCTAAGGCTGCCCTCCTGAGTGCAAGGCTTTAGCAACAAAATAATTGGCCAGCAGTTAGGCTTGACTCTTTAGCTTGGTGAGTTTAAATTATTGGAGCTCAGGGCACCTGGCTGTTACAGAAACTGGAGTTTCTTTGGGGATGTTTTGTGTGGAATGCCAAGAGGAATCTGTTATCAAATTCATACGAGGAATGCTGGTGGTCGTTGCTGCTCCCGATGTCTCAAAACCCTTAGCTCCTTCTTTGAAACAGGTGTATCCTTTAAGAAAGAGCTACAGTGTGAGCAACCAACAAACAGCCATGTTCCTCCCTGTGTGGAGAAAGCTTGGTGACATTTCCGGGAGGAGTGTAAGGAATGGTGGCCGCACCGATCACTTGTTAGATCTGTTTTTGTGTTGCTGAGGAATTGATTCAAGTGTGATTGATCCTAAGTGAAGAGTCATTGCACTACTATCAAGCACCTACATCCAGGAATTTGCAAAGGGCACAGCAGGGGCAGGCTGTGTCTGTTTGAAGAGTCTCAGTGCTCACCAGGAAAACACTGGAGCACTCTTGGTGACTCCCTTGCTGAAATCCCCAGGGCCTTTGCTGTTTTTCTTTTTCTTTTTTTCTTTTTTCTGCCAGGGCTGGTACCTGAACTGGGGCTGTTGTCAGGATACTAGTAGATGGTGCATTCATGAACCTACCAGGTATTGTGATGGTTAGGGCTAATTATCAACTTGACAAGCTCTAGAAAAACCTGGCAGATAGGTCTTTAAGAATGCGATTGGGAGATTTTCTTGACTGCAGTAATTGATATGGGAGGATAGGTCTTTAATTGTGGGTGGTACCATTCTCTGGGCAGGGGTGTTGGACTGTATAAAAAAGGAAGAGTAGACTGAGCACTAGCGTGCATTCGGCATTCATCCTCTCCTAATAGTGAAAGTGGTTTCACCACCTGGTTTCAACTCCAGTGTCTTTGGCTTACCCACTGGGATGGCTATTCCTCAGAGTGCCTTACTGAGGTGATACAATCATCACGGTGACAAGAAACTTAGACGGGCACTGCACAACACACTGGCTGGGTTCTAAGAGTGAGCATCTTGAGAGACCCAGGCTGAAAAGTCTTACCTCAGATGATGCCTAAAAGTCTTTTATAGTCACAAGTCCATCTGGATTCATGGGAGCCAGATGTACAAGTTACCAATGTCCTTCTGTAAGAGGATGGGGGTGGGGATGGGTTTCTTGTGGCCATGTTTAGAAACTGCATTCTGTTCCATGAACCAACACTTTGTTTTCAGAAAGCTTGTGGTGAGCAACTGAAAGGGTGGCTGAGATTCACACCTCTGTAAAATCAGAAATTACCTGCATTTAATTACACCCTTGAGACTTATTATCCCATGAAATATCAGAGCTAGAAGGCAGAAAGCTAGAAGGTATTCCTTCTAGCCATAAGGTACCTCTTTCACTTCTGAAAGGAGGGGATGCAGACAAGCTGTGAAGATGCTGGGACGTATAAAATTCTTAAGTTCTTTTTTTTTTTTTTTTTTGAGCAGCTCATGGTCTATGAGGGGTAGGCAAAGGAAATAAACACCATTACAGAGGGAGAACTTTGGAGTTAGGCAAAGGATGTGCCAGAGACATGGTGAAGTGTAGGCTGGGATTTGAAAGATGTAAAGGGTTTTAGGAGATAGAATGGAGCAGGAAGAAGCATCCATTCTATGGGGAAGAAGGACATGGAGTGAACGGGTGTGTTGTGGTTTATGGAACTCAGGGTTCAGCTACCTATGTCAGCAAGTATGTATCCACTAGCAAAATGGCGCCTGATTTCAGCTGGCCTGACATCTTACTAAGGAACGAGTTCAAATCTGTAACCCTTAGAAACCCCTGTAAACATGTTGAGCAACAAACTGGCAAGATTTGGCTCTGGTTTTTAGACAAGTCCTCTGCCACAGTGTGGACATGATACCATTTGACTGCAGAGGCAGAGAGAAAGCCTTTTAGAGGTGATTGTCACAACTCAAAGAGGAAAGAACAAGCTCTTAAATCAGGACATTGGCAATGGGAGTGGGATTAAAGGAAGAGATTGGATTAATGGTTGAGAGGCTGCAAAAATTTCCGGAACCCAGTGGCACTCAGAGTGTGAGCTACAACTATCATTGTTCTGTGTTGTGTTTATAGGGACTGGATTTTTGAAGTTACTGTTGTGAAGATTTGGGGACTAGCAACAATTAAACTATTTTCTATAGAAGCAAAGAAATGCTAGCCATTGGAAATACATTAATGAGTTCAGTTTCAGGGTTTGTGGGTTTTTCATGTTTCTGTAATTTCCCAGCAAGTGACTTCAGTTATTTATTGGGTTTGTGCATCTAGAGAACAGAAGGAAGGTCTGACTTGAGTGGTGATCAATACTTGTTACCAATGGCAACTATAGTAAGGCTAATCTCATAGACCAAATGCTTAAGGACAGCTTTCCCACGAAGCATTTAAGAAATGTTTCTGTTATTCTTCCAAGGCTAGAAAGAGAATTTCACTTCTATGAGTCTACTCATCTCCCATCCATCTGCCTACCATTCATCCCTCCATCTATTCATTCTCATCTATCTTTCTGTCATCTATTACTACTGTCTGACTTACTTAATTTACCTCTTGCTGTGATAAAATACTCAGATAATGGCAACTTAAGGGAGAAAACTTACTTTAGCTCACAATTCAAGCTTGCAGTTGGTTTGCCATGGCAGGGAACTCCTGGTTACAGGAGTTGAGTCTGTTAAATTGTTATCAACTATCAGGGAGCAAAGACCGTAAGCAGGTGGGCTCAAATTTTGTTTTATGCAGCCCAGAACTCAAACCCATTGGCTCAACTTGCTCACATTTATGGTAGATTATCCCTCAAAGACATGCCCAGAGGTTTATCTCCTAGATAATTCTAGATCCTGTCAACTCAGTGCAACTCAGTATCAACCATTTCTTTGACAAACCTCTTCAATAGTTCTGGGTATCAAACATGGTTCTCATTGTAAAGGGATACTTTACCATTGAGCCACTAGTCTTGTTCATGAATCTTTTAAAAACTTCTTCTATTAATGGGAGAAAGATCCAAAACTTATGATCTCTCTCCCTGCCAACACTCTAATGGTAGAAATAAGAGTATATTTCATTATGCCTTGTTCCTGGGAATGTGTATGCTAGACAGGCAAGCACTCACTCTATCAACCCAGCTACACCCTTGCTAGTATTCTGCCAACTTATTTCATAAGTTAACATAAACAATTATCTTTTGAGTTTTGATTACTTTGATTAAATTTCTTTAGATTTTAGGCAATTTTATGAAGCTATGGAGTTTGCATTGCTAAGGTATTCTCTACTAGCTAAACCAGTGAATACTCATGGGAATGTTGCAGTCATCATGGTTAGGTAGGAGTTTATGGGTTCCTAGTCTCTTGTTCAAATAATTGAAATAAAGGCACATATAGTTCTGTAAAAGTATCAAGGAAACTTTATTTGTTACAAATAGATAGAACACAGTAGAAAACAATACAGTGTCAAGCCAGGCAAATGGAAAGGAGTTAATCCCTGACTTGGAATAAGGCGATTCAACATAATTGCAACTGTGTAAGAAAAATTCTATGATTCCATTCTTTTATATTTATGGGGATTTCCACACGTCCCATATCTGTCCCCCAAAACTGTGGCTATGCTGTAGATCTGTTCTCCTAAAGTCCATGTGTTAAAGATGTAAGATCCATGCATCTCTCTCATACTATATTGCCTTTCTATTGGCTGTCATAGCATGGCACAGACACAGAACCATGATCTAGATGAACCTCTGTTCTTTACAAATTCCCCTTTCTCAGGTACTTTGTTATAGTAGAATGCAGACTGAGAGGCTCTATTAAAACCAACCTTCATCAGCTACCTCAGTATATCACTAGGCACTTACAATCAAGCTAACATCCCTGCTCATCAAAGCAATGTCAAATGACTTTGACATCTTTGTAGGAAAGTACCTGGAAGATGATTTTATTTAATATTCACTTTGCTCAATAAATGAGTGACATTTATTTTCAGGATTGCCACATAGCAACCATACAGCAAATGTATCCATAGCAGCAGGTGTTCTAATCTTGATCCAATTTCCTTTGGTATCTTCTCCAAATTCTTGGGGGGAAGGACACAATGAAATCAAACCAATCACTTTTCTTGGAGGTGATATTGAAATGCACACAGAACCATAAGATTGCTGCCAAATCTTGTAAGCTAGAATAAAAGTAACAATTCTAAGAAAAGATTAAAATGCCGAGGCCAAAGGAAGCATTATGCCAAAGACTTTCAACATATCAACAGTAAAAGTAAAACTTGGGTTTACTGGGGGGAGACACAACCGGTGTTACTGTTAGCTTCACAAATCTTTAGAGATACAGATAGCTAACTTGGAATGTGTGCTTGCCTGACATTCATGAAGCCCTAGATTTTATGCTTAGCATAATAATGATAACAGTAATATAGCATCAACAACAATAATAGCATGCATATTGAAAAATTCAAGTCATTCTTGACTACATAGTAAGTTTGAAGTCAGATTAGAAAATGCAATACTTCATCTCAAAAACAAAAACAAAAACACAAACCCACATAGCAGGCAGCAGTGATGCCTAAATTAAGAATGATCTTTAACCACCCAATTTTGGGAAGTATCTGAGTAATATTAAATAGGTTTATTTCCTAGAGAATCCTGAATAAGCCAATAGATGTGCAACAGTAGAAGTGGAACAGCATTTTCCTAACCTAATTGTAACCAACTCTTCCTGCAGAGAAAATGAAACTGTTCTGACGTGCCCATCATTTGGAGAGTGAATAAAGAAAACTTGGTTTTTATAGACACTGTAATTTAGTTCAGTGGTTAAAAAAATAGAAAACATAAAACTAGCAGTTAAGTAGATGGAACTGGAGGGCATTTATCAAGTGTGATAACTCAGGTTCAACTCTCATATGTGGATTCCAGCTTGGATCTTTAGATTTCTGTCTCTAACATGAAGTACCTTTGAAAACCAGCAAATGAGAAAGAGAAAGACAGGTTTGGGGATGTTACGAGGGAGAAGGAAGCCTAAAGTGTGCTCCACTTCACTCCATTCCTCCCCACTCCAATATACACTACACTACACTGTACACTACATTGCATACTATATGACACTATGTAGATTGCCTGCAGTCGTTTGTAGTGTGATGTTAATTCTACTTCCCTAAGAAGAGCTGCCTAGTCACATACTAAGGTGACTTCATCTGAACCTTCCCATTTTAATTAGTAAAAAACAGGCTGGTGATTGGTCAGGGGAAGGGAGGTGGAAAGAAAAAGAGTGAGCGAAAGAGGACAGAGGAGGACCAAGAGAAAGAGGACCAAGATGGAGATTGGGAAGGATGAATTGGATCCAGGTGGACTTAATTGGCATTAGGTAGCCATGAACATTTTAAGGATTTTATAGGTCTAATATCTCATATAGAAGGGCAGTTTGTGTCTTTGTCTATTTGATGAAATCATATTGTGTGGAGGGTTTGTGGATTAAGAGTTGGATATATAAATCTCTATGGAAAGCTACTGGGCCTTAGAGTCATGTTTGTGCTAGGCAGGGCAGTAATTCCACGTGGGGCTGGAGGCAGTCGGGCAGGCAGAGTAAACCACCAGGCAAGGGAACCATGCAGAGAGTACGGCTTGTGGACCAAGTGACAGAGTCTGTGCACCCGGCTACTCTATACCACACTACGTCATAGTATAGTACTATATATATATATATATATATATGTGTGTGTGTGTGTGTGTGTGTGTGTGTGTGTGTGTGTGTGTGTATACTATGAATATGGAGAAGTGAGAATAGAAATGTTAAACAGGAATGTGGTAGGGATGAAGAACAGAGTGGGTAAGAGGAGAAAGGTGAACCAAGATGAAGGCTGAATAAAAACCCAGATGGAAACCTAATAGTTGGTAAATTATATATTTAAGTTTTAAAGGGAGAAATCCTGCCTGGCTGATGAGTGCTGTCCTTGAAACTCAAGGGTTATTTAAAACATTCCAGTGCCAGGTGTGGGACACTTCCTTGAGTTGTTGGCCAGTGAAACCTCAGGGGACCCAGACAATATAGGTTCTTGTCGTCCTTCTCAGTTTCCTAGGAGACCTAGATAATGAAGCCCTGTTGCTGAAGACAGTATACACCTTGGCTGTGTGATATAGGAAACTGAAACTGAGCTAGAGATGTCTTCCCTGCTCTCTTATTCCCATAAGGTGCTGTGTAGGCTGTCAAGATACAAATCAGTGAACCTTATGAAGTTCAACAGAAAGTGACCACTGGAGTAATAGTAGCAAGAATACAATTGGGGTAATCTACCACTCTGAATTTGAACTCACTGTACTGCTTGTGTCTCTGTTCCAAACTCCAGAGAGAAGCCATCTGCCCACACTGGGGCTCTCTTGCCTAGCTTGTCCACAGGTGGAACTCACCTCCATACTTGGGGAAAGCCGGGTTAGGGACACAGGACGAGTCAGCCTCAGGCCTTTTCAGTTCCTTGGTGGAGAAAAGCACCTGGCACATGGCCTGATGATGAACTTTGTCCACCCCCTGACTGAACCTGAGATCCCCTCCCAGGAGGAAATCCAATCTTGGTGCTGTAATTCTAGTAAACAACTCATGATAGAGAAAGTCTTTGGCCCTAGATAGGAACTTAACTATTGTTGTGTAGATAAATGAGCATAGCTCCAAAATGGCCTTCTAAGCATTTAGGTCTATACCCATAGATAATTACAACCTTCAACTGAAAAGGTTCTCGATGCAGCGAATGCCAATCAGTGCAGAGACTACTTAGATGCTAAGAATAAATGACAGTTGATTGGTCAACTCTAAAGGGGACATTTATTTATATTACTCTTCCGAAGCTCAGGGAAATTACCAAAAATCACCAGAAGATGAGAAAGACCTGTGAAATGCCATGTTCAAGACACTACATAGTCATTGTAATCATGATCCTGTAGCAGATGTCTCCACTGAGCCTGCAAAAGACTGGTCCTGTGCTCAGTCATGGAATGAGGAGAAGCTGATGGGGTCAAACTCTCCTTTGTGAACTATTAAATCGTGGATTCTTAGGGAAGCAGATGTCTTCAGTGGTACACCAGTGAAGAATCCCAGCAGGTGCCGAGGGACAGTTTTAAACCCATCATCACAAAGACAGTGCTGGTTGAACTCAGTGGGTCATAATAGAAAGCAAAACAACACGAATGTGAGACAGGGTCTTTAGGAACAGTAAGGATTGACAAGGGTAGGAGAGAGAGAGAAAAGGAGAGAGAAAAGAAACAGAATGAGATGTAAAAATGTATTAAATAGCCAAACACAGATGTAAAGAATTTAATTTTAATGATGTGCCACTCACTTGACAAATTATTGGAAATAGTCATCTAGGATGTTTGAGGTGACTCAAGTTGAACTTTAATGGAAAAATAGATTAGTATACTAGCACATGCTTGTTTAGCTCTGCCCCAACCCTTCCAAAGTACAATGTATCAAAAAAAAAAAAAAAACACTATGTATTTTATTTTATTTTTTCAGGTACAAAGTAAGGATTTTTATTTTATCTTTTAATTTTTTGAACAACTTTATTTAAAAAACAAAAATAAATAAACAAATTTTAAGCATTTTTGCATAAAACTATATAAATATATTTTTGTCAGTGCTTGGCTTTTTTTTTTTTTTTTTTTTTTTGCAAATGTTTGATAGTGTGCATTAAGGTCTTACTAGTTACAATGAACAAAAAGTACATGTAAAATAGGATGTAACCTGGAATTAGGCAAAGTTTTCTTGTGTAAAGATTGAGCATAATGCTAATGTTTTTTTTTTCTTGAATCTCACACAGTCTGTGAGTTGTTTCTGGAGTGTTCAGAGCTTTCTGGGGTTAGTATCCCATTATCAGTGACTGGATATTATGTCTGTTCTTTTGTGACTGGGTTATCTCACTCAGAATGATATTCTCTAGATGCAACCATTTTCTTAAAAATTTTGTTAAGTGATTATTTCTGATAGCTGAGTAGTACTCCATTGTGTAAATGTACCACAATTTTTGTATTCATTCATCTACTGAAGGACATGTGGGTTCTTTCCAGCTTCTGGCTATTAAAAATAGGGCTGCTGTGAACATTGTGGTGCATGAGTCTTTGTTGTGTATTGGAGTGTCTCTGGAGCATATGCCCAGAAGTGGAATAGCTGGGTCTTCAGGTAGTACTATGTCAAATTTTCTGAGGAATCGCCAGACTGATTTCTAGAGTGGTTGTATCAGTTTACAACCCCACCAACAGTGGAGAAGTGTTCCTCTTTCTCCACATCCTCCCCAGCATCTGTTGTCATCTGAGTTTTGGATCTTGGCCAATCTGACTGGTGTGAGGTGGAATCTCAGGGTTGTTTTGATTTGCATTTCCCTGATGGCTAAGGATGTTGAGTACTTCCTTAGATGTTTCTCAGCCATTCAATATTCCTTAACTGAGAACTTTTTGTTTAGCTATGTACCCCATTTTTTAATAGGGTTGTTTGATTCTCTGGTGTCTAGCTTTTTGAGTTCTTTGTATACATTGGATATTAGGCCTCTATCTGATATGGGGTTGGTAAATATCTTTTCCCACTCTGTTGGCTGCCATTTTGCTTTTTTGACAGTGTCCTTAGCCTTACAGAAACTTTGCAATCTCATTAAGTCCCATTTGTCAATCTTTGACCTCAGAGCACGAGCCCTTGGTGTTCTGTTCAGGAAATTTTCTCCTGTGCCTGTGTGTTCTAAGGTTTTCCCTACTTTCACATCTAATAGTTTCAGTGTACCTGGTTTAATGTGAAGATCTTTGATCCACTTGAACTTGAGCTTTGTACAAGGAGATAAGAAAGGGTCTATTTTCATTCTTCTGCATGCTGAGTGCCAGTTGGACCAACACCATTTGTTGAATAGGCTGTCCTTTTTCCACTGAATGTTTACAACTCCTTTGTCAAAAATCAAGTGACCATATATGTGAGGGCTCATTTCTGGATCTTCTATTCTATTCCATTGATCCACATGCCTATATCTGTACCAGTACCATGCAGTTTTTAGCACAATTGCCTTGTAATATAGCTTGAGGTCAGGGATAGTGATTTCCGCAGATAGATTTTGCTATTCTAGGTCTTTTGTTATTCCACATGTAATTGCACATTGCTCTTTCCTGCTGAATGAATAATTGGGTTGGAATTTTGATGGGGATTGCATTGAATCTGTAGATTGCTTTTGGTAAGATGGCCATTTTTTAAATGTTGATCCTTCCAATCCACGAGCATGGGAAATCTTTCCATTTTCTGAAATCTTTCTTGATTTCCTTCTTTAGAGGTTTGATGTTCTTGTCATATAGGTTTATCATAGGAACTTGTTTATCAGCTGTAGGAGTTCTCTGGTGGAATTTGTGGGGTCGCTTAAGTACACTATCATGTCATCTGCAAATAGTGATGTTTTTACTTCTTCCTTTTCAATTTGTATCCCTTTGATTTCCTTTTGCTGTCTAATTGCTCCGGTCAGGACTTCCAGTACTATGTTGAATAGGTAAGGGAAGAGTGGGCAGCCTTGTCGAATCCCTGATTTTAGTGGAATTGCTTCAAGTTTCCCACAGTTAAGTTTGATGTTGGCTGTTGGTTTGCTGTATACTGGTTTTATTATGTTTAGGTATGGGCCTTGGATTCCTGTTCTTTCCAAGACTTTTAACCTGAAAGGGTGTTGAATTTTTTCAAATGCTTTCTCAGCATCTAGTGAGATGACCATGTGGTTTTTTGAGTTTGTTTATATGGTGGATTACATTGATGGATTTCCGTATATTAAACCATCCCCGCATCTCAGGGATGAAGCCTACTTGGTCATGGTGAATGATCGTTTTGATGTGTTCTTGGATTCGGTTTGCAAGGATTATGTTGAGTATTTTTGCATCAATGTTCATAAATCAGATTGTTCTGAAGTTCTCTTTCCTTGTAGGGTCTTTGTGTGGTTTAGGACTGAGGGTTATTGTTGCCTTGAAAAACTGAGATCTTTTTCAACTTCCTTCTTCAGAGATTTGACGTTCTTGTCATATAGATCTTTCACTTGCTTAGTTATGGTCAAACTAAAGTATTTCATATTGTTTGTGACTATTGTGAAGCTTATCTTTCCCCTAATTTCTTTCTCAGAAGTACTCCATCATCATCATGAAGTATGATTTCAAGTCTAAGTCTTGTTTTTCTGGTGTGTTTGCCAATCTACTACTTGCTGTTGTGGGAGTGCTGGGTTCTGATCTTGCCATGTTGTCTTGGTTTCCAATGATTATGTTCTTAATTTTCCTCTTGCTATCTTGTTATCTGTGATTATAGGTGATTTTGTTTTCATTGCCTGGGACCTGTTACTCCTGTGGATCTGATGGCCCCTGGGCTCAGGAAGGAAGTTGCTTCTGGGTGTTCAGCTCTTTGTTTGTTAGCAGTGAGTTCTGATGGTAGTGACTCAGTTCTGTCTTTGTAAGCTCAGGTGTGGGAGCTTATGTGAGGCTGTTCTGGGAACTCAACCCTCTCCTCACAGGTCCTGTGTCCTACTGGCAGAGACCCGGCTCTTTCTCTAGGTCAAAAAGGACCCTTTTCCAGAGAGCACTGTGCTCTCTGTACTCTGGGAACTCCTGGTGTGACCTTCAGGGCTTGTGGCCCAGGCTCTTCACTGATCCAGGTAGAAAAGAGCCTGTGCAGCCGATCTGAGAGCCCAGCCTTCCCTAGGCAGATCTAGAGTCCTGATTACAGAGACCTGCCCCTCACTGTTGGCCTTTTCCAGAGAGCCCCATGCTCTCTGTGCTCTGGGAACTCCCAGTGTGACTTTCCTGGGCCTAGGTTTCAGGCTCTCTGCTGGTCCAGGTGGAAAAGCTCCTGTGCAGCTGATCTGCACACCCTTCCCTGGGCAGGTCCTGAGTCCTCTCCTGTATTTCTGTCATTTTGTTATTCACGTGCTTCTCAAGGATCTCCATCATTATCATGAAGTATGATTTTAAGTCTAAATCTTGTTTTTCTAGTGAGTTGAGGAATCTACTATTTGCTGTGGTGGGAATCCTGATTTCTAAAGTTGCCTGGTTGTCTTGGTTTCTGTTTCTGAGATTCTTGTTCTTGCCTCTTTCCCTCTTGTTATAGGTGATGCTATTTGATCTTATTTTTGTTTGTTTGTTTGTTTTTTTTTTGACTGAAGTTTGTCTCTTCTGTGGATCTTTGGGCCCATGGTCTCTGAAGGGGGATTGCTTCTGGGTGTTTGGCTCTCTAGGTGGCCTGTGAGTTCCGATGGCAGTGTCCAGTCCTGATGCAACTAGGCCAGCTCTTTTTTGGGGCTTATAGTGTCTGTTCCCAGGTAGCACCACTACCCATGTCCTGAGAGGCTAGGGTGGCCTAGGATAGACAGTGGAGAGGGAGTGTGAACTCACCTCTGGGCTCAGGAGTGAGATGCCTCTTGTGGCTATTCCAGCTCCCAGCAATCTGCAGGCAGGCCACCAGTCCTGATGAAACTGGGCCGGGTCTGGCCTTTGGCCAGAAGTCGGTATTTATTTTCTGAACACATGATGTGAGCTATGTTCTAGGCAGGCCATTATAGTGATTTTATTTATCCTATTTTGTTAATGAGGAAACCTCCCCTAGGGGAGAATTTTGATATAAAAGAACTTGCACGGTATAGTGGTTGAATAGGATCCACATATGTACGCCCTTTATCTAAGGTCACATCCTCCTCTATCACATCTGCACAAATACTTTTCATGTTGGCTTCCATACTTAGCCACCCTAAAGAAATAAAACTGGCAAGAGTACTTTATGTGACCGCAGGAAAATGTCCATCAAATAATGTGGGCAGGGTGGATGGTAATGATACTCACGGTTCATCTTTAGTTCACTCTTAGACTGCATAGGTAAGGGCTTCAGAAATCTGCAAAACTACTTCTATTCAAGGTGTAAAAGAATTCAAGAAAAATCACTGGAGTGTAAACCAAAAAGGGCAGCAGCTTCTAAGAGGCAAATTTCTGAGGTTGCAGGAATCCTTAGCATATTAACTAACAACTAACATTTTTGCCTTTGGATTTTCACAGTTTTCTGTATAAAGGGGAAGTCATTCTAATTTTTTTTTCTAGGAGGACAGCATGTAATATTTACGGCACAGTATCTGTTTTAATTGCAAACACCAGCCCCACCTCCCAAATTAGAAGTGTATATTCCCATTGACTCTGTTAACAATGTCAAGCTATTGGAGTTGTTATGAGGATGAAAGTGTTCTAAGTGTATTTTGGCTATTATAAAAAAGGTTTTAGAATAAAAGACAAAACATTGTAGTTTCTTGATAGACACAAATTTTGAAATTATCAGAAATAATATTTTAGAAGGATGCATACTCATGGAAAGTTAGAACATTTCTATGCATTTTATGTATAGAATACATACACAAGATTGTAGACATGAATTTGAGAATCAAAACATGCAGAAAAATTGTTTTAGCACTGAACATGTATAGATTTTTGTCATTCCTGAAACAATAAAATATAATAACTATTTAAATAGTATTTATGTTGGACCAGGTCTTATAGATAATCTAGGGGTGATTTATATACATGGGAGGATGTATTTAGTTCATTTTTAAAACATCACACCATTTTACATAAGGGATCCGAGCATCCAAAGCTTTGACAGTTGCAGGGAGTGCTGGAATCAATCTGGTATCATTAATTTCAGCTGTCAACTGGGCACAGATGTAGTCCTGGGTATTTAGAACCTCAACTTGCCTGGAGCAGATAGGCTCTGGCTTTATTTGTGAAGAATTTTCTTAATTGTTAGTTGATGTAGTAGGACCTATGTGGAGACCGGGTGTGGTGGGCAGTCCCAAGATGGCGCTTGGGACTCCAGCCTAGTCTTGTGACTAGCACCTGACTTCCTCCTGCTCCCCCCTCCCTGAGATTAGCCACTCCCACCGTGTGAGCTGCTTAGGCGCACCCATGACACAAGATCAGGCCAGATGACGCAGACCTATGAACTGCAGCCAAGCAAAATGGACTGAGGAGGTGGAGTTGAGAGAGGACAAAAGGACTGCACTTGGGGAAAAGGAAAAGAGAAAGAGAAACAACAGAAAGAGAGACAGAAAGAGACAGAAAGATTTTTACTGGCATGCTGTAAGGTTCCTGAATAAACCGCTTTGAGAAGCTGTGCCGTTGCTCCTTTTCTGCTGGTCAGAGATGGTAGCAACAGACCTAGACCATTGTGGTCATCTCATTTGTAGGAAGATGGGCCTTTGCTGTGTGAGAAAACAAGCTTGAAAGAAACAAGCTACTAACCAGTGTTCATCCACCAGTATCTGCTTCAAGGTTTTTCCTTGAGTTCCGACCTTGACATTTCCCCAAATTAGACTGTAAAACATAAAATGAAATGAACCCACCTCCCCCAAACTGCTTTTGTTCATGCTTTTTATCACAACAACAGAAAGAAAGATAGGACATACTCCTTCATGTGAACCAGGGAGTAGAACATAGATAGTGCATATGATTTAATATTTATACCCATGCTTAATGTCTCTAGGGGAGGAATTTCCCGTAGAGCTTCACATATGATGACAGAAGTGCTCTAGGCATTTGTTACCAGAGACAGTCATCTCTATGACACATGGCTATTATGGACTTGAAATGTGGTTGGTATGACTGAAGCACTGGATTATTAATTTATGTCATCAGTTAACTCATCTTTGAATAGCTGTGTACTGTGAAAAGCAACCTCACTGGTTTGCACATCTCTATAGGATGAAATAATAGGTACTATTATGTATTTTCTAAAATACTTGAAAATTTTAAATAATTTTTAAACATAAAAATTCCAGTCTACTAAAATAAATTTGCCACTGATGGCAGAAAAAGAAAACTTATGAAATCGGAGTCATAGAGTTAGTAAACTATGACAGAGGAATGGAGAATATTTGAGGCTATTCACAAACAAACACACCTTTTCACAGAAACCCAGCTTTTGTCCTTATTTGAGTTCTAAGCAAATCATGAAGCCAGAGAAAAAAATCAAATAAATGGAGGCAAATATTATTTTTACTGTGGATAAGGCTGTTACTTGGACGGATCTACTTTGCATCTCTGTGTTTTGGACTTATTAATAACGTACATCTGGGAAAGGAGAGTTGACCACACAATGACAGGCAGCTGTGGTCTGAAGATCCAACCCTTAAGAGGAGGAGCCTTTACAGTTCAGGTGAATTCTTCAACAGTTTAAGCTGTTGGTTGTGGTCCCCTTGGGAATTGAACAACCCTTTTACAGGGGCTGCCTGAGACAATTAGAAAACAAAAATATTTACATTATGATTCATAGCTGTTTCTGTAATTATTCAAAAGTTTAACATTTTGTCCTGCTCTAATGCCGGCTCCATTAGGGCCACATGGCACATGTAGACCAGGATGCTGCCACGGTCAGCGAGCCACCTTCTTCCAGTTGTCTTTTTTTAAGTCTGGAACTTTGGCTACTGGTTCCTGCCAGCCACCTCATTGGAACTGTTCAAACCTGTGGCTTTTCTACTAGATGATAACTTAGATCACATTCCCCACAGCTTTGTAAAAATCGTGACTCAATAATCAATGATTTATCAATCAGATTTATATGTTAAATTCTCAATCTGCAGTACATCCACACAATAAACTCACAGTGATTTGACAAAGATGTAAACAGTTCACCTAGACAGAGCAAATTGACCCATAGAAACCCTTAGAAATAATCATATCTACCTAAGGCTACTCAGAGCCACGAGGACAGAGATGGTTCATCTTAGTCTTCCATCTTCATTCTCCTGCTTCTCCTCCTTCTTCTCTCCTATCCTAGCCTATTTTCATGTTTACCCTTTCTTCTCATCCAATCGCAGGCTGGATCTGCTTAGCTGCATAATAACATCATCCTACATATCACCCTTTCTGTTTAATTAAGAAAACATTTAAAATCAAATAAAGCTATAAACAACTATTACCATTAGAAAATCATCTAGATAAATATGTTTCCTCAAAGTTAATTAGCTTGGGTAGGCTGTGAGACTAAAATAATCTCCAACTTTGTAAGAAATCTGAGAAAAACTAAATATTACCTGAAATTATGAGAAGCACAAAATATATCTTCTAAAACTTAGCCAATTTATAAAGACTGATGATCATCTGGACCATCCCTCATTTCTCAAAACATTGGAGCATCAGTCTTCAGCCTTCTGGCCCAGGAATCATCTGACAGGTCATTGTGATGCAGTGTTTTGAAGGGCTGGTGATTCTGGCTTGGTAAAGATTATCAGTCGACTAGTCTGCATAACATGTTTCTTTCTGGACAGTGTTTGTAGATGAAATAGGCAGATTTTGTTTAGTGACTGTCTTGCCACAATTGGAGCAACTCCATTGATTCTTATAATTTCTTATTAGAATATAAGAAGGGGTACTGTCTGGAGCAGACTGGTCTCTCATCCAATCATCTTAAATAAAAAAATGTCCACAAATGTCATATTCTCTGGACTTCTGACACCTTTGAAGGTTATCTATCTACATAAAGCATTTCTGAATTGTTAGGCCTTGGCTACTTTTGGCCATTTCTAATTGAAATACCTCAAAAACATCTTTTTAATTGACTCAGAACCATGAGTTGATATCCAGCACTTAACTCATATTGTTTAATCTACTAAAAACTGTGTATAATAGCAGTTATAGGACTGGATCTAAGCCCTGTACTCCTTTTTTAAAAAAAATTGAACAACTTTATTTAGAAAACAAAGATAAATGTATAGAATTAAAAAGCATTTTGTATAACAGTATATGAACACATTTTTGTCAGTACTTCATTTGTTTTTTTAAAGGTTTGATAGTATCCCTTAAAATCTTACTAGTTACAATGAGCACAAAGTACATGTAAAACAAGATGAAACTTAGAAATAGTAAAAGTTTTCTTGGTGTGTAAAGATTAAGCATAATGATTTGTCTTCTCTTTTTTGTTTTGGCCTTTGTTTTTCTTGAACTTTATGTAGTCTGTGAGTTGTTTCTGGAGTGGTCAAAGCTTTCTGGGGTTAGTATCCAATTATTAGTGACTGCATATTATTTCTGTTCTTTTGTGACTGGGTTACCTCACTCAGGATGATATTCTCTAGATACATCCATTTTCTTTCATTTTTTTTTTTTTTTGCTGGAAAAGCAAGATTTTTATTTAAAATCATATCTTATGTTGATAATAGAGAACTTTTAAAAAGACATAAATAATCCTCTTTATTTTTTGGTTTTGTTTTATTTTTTTTTCTTTTTTTCTTGAACTTCACACAGTCTGTGAGTTGTTTCAGGGGAAGTCCGAGCCTCAGGGGTTAGAATCCCACTATCAGTGACTGCACATTATGTCTGTTCTTTTGTGACTGGGTTATCTCGCTCAGGGTGATATTCTCTAGATGCTGCCATTTTCTTAAGAATTTGGTTAAGTCATTGTTTCTGATGGCTGAATAGTATTCTATTGTGTAAATGTACCACAATTTTTGTATACATTCATCTACTGAAGAAAATTTGGGTTCTTTCCAGCTTCTGGCTATTACAAATAGAGCTGCTATGAACATTGTGGTGCATGTATCTTTGTTGTATATTAAAGTGTCTGTGGGGTATATACCCACAAGTGGAATAGTTGGATCTTCAGGTAGTACTATGTCCAATTTTCTGAGAAATCACCAGACTGATTTTCAGAGTTGTTGTATCAGTTTACAACCCCACCAATAGTGGAGAAGTGTTCCACTTTCTCCGCAACCTCGCCAGCATCTGCTGTCATCTGAGCTTTGGATCTTGGCAATCTGAGTGGTGTGAGGTGGAATCTCAGGGTTGTTTTGATTTGCATTTCCCTGATGGCTAAGGATGTTGAGCACTTCCTTAGATGTTTCTCAGCCATTCAACATTCCTCAATTGAGAACGTTTTGTTTAGCTCTGCATCCCATTTTTTAATAGGAATGTTTGATTCTCTGGTGTCTAACTTTTTGAGTTCTTTGTATACCTTGGATTTTAGGCCTCTATCAGATGTGGAATTGGTACAGATCTTTTCCCATTCTGTTGGCTGCTGTTTTGTTTTCTTGACGATGTCCTTAGCCTTACAGAAACTTTGCAATCTCATTAAGTTCCATTTGTTAATCTTTGACCTTAGATCTTGAGCCATTGGTGTTTTGTTCAGAAAATTCTCTCCTGTGCCTATAAGTTTTCCTCTCAGTACTGCTTTCATTTCATCCCATAGGTTTGGGTATGTTGTGTTTTCGTTTTCATTGAATTCTAGAAAATCTTTAATTTCTTTCTTTATTTCTTCTTTGACCCCGCTATCCTTTAACAGAGCATTGTTTAGTTTCCATGTGTATGTGGGCTTTTTGTTGTTTTTGTTGTTATTAAAGACTAGCCGTTGACCATAGTGATCTGAGAGGATGCATGGGAGTATTTCAATCTTCTTATATCCATTGGGACTCGGTTTGTGATCAATTATGTGGTCAATTTTCGACAAGGTGCCATGGGGTGCTGAGAAGAAGGTGTATTCTTATGTTTTAGGATGATGTGTTCTGTAGATATGTATTAATTCCAGTTGTTTCATAGTCTCTGCTAGTTTTACAGTGTCTTTGTTCAGTTTCTGTTTCCATGATCTGTCCATTGGCGAGAGTGGGGTATTAAAGTCTCCCACTATTATTGTGTGGGGTGAAATGTATTTTTTGAGCTTTAGTAGGATTTCTTTTATGAATGTGGGTGCTTTTGTATTTGGAGCATATATGTTAAGGATTGAGAGTTCCTCCTGACAGATTTCTCCAGTAATGAGTAAAAAGTGTCCTTCCTTTTTTTTTTTTTTTTTTTGATAACTTTTGGTTGGAAATTTACTTTATTCGATATTAGAATAGCCACTCCAGCTTGCTTCTTGGGGCTGTTTGCTTGGAAGTTTTTTTCTCACCCTTTTACTCTGAGATAGTGTCTGTCTTTGTCTCTGAGATGAGTTTCCTGTATGCAGCAAAATGCTGGATTTTGTTTATGTATCCAGCCTGATAGCCTATGTCTCTTTATTGGGGGAGTTGAGTCCATTTATTTTAATAGATATCAAGGAATAGTTGTTTCTGTTTCCTGCTATTGTTGCCTTTGTAGTTTGAGTTGTGTCTGTGTCTTTTTCTTCTTTTCGTTTTCTTGCTTAGGAGTTTTCTTGTTTTTACCAGGATGTAGTTCCCCTCATTGTATTGGGTTTTCTACCTATAATTTGTTGTAGTGCTGGATTTGTGGTCAGATATTGTTTAAATTTAGATTTGTCTTGAAATATCTTCATCTCTCCATCTATGGTGATTGATAGTTTTGCTGGTTATAGCATCTTGGGCTGGCACTTGTGCTCTCTTAGGGTCTGCATGATGTCTATCCAGGCTCTTCTAGCTTTCATTGTCTTTGTTGAGAAATCAGGTGTGATTCTGATTGGCCTGCCTTTATATGTTACCTGACCCTTTTCCCTTACTGCTTTTAGTATTCTTTCTTTGCTTTGGGCACTTGGTATTTTGTCTATTATATGTCGGGAGGAATTTCTTTTCATGTCCAACCTATTTGGAGTTTTGAAGGCTTCTTTTATGCTCATGGTCATCTCATTCTTAAGGGTAGGGAAGTTTTCTTCTACAATTTTGTTGAAGATATTTACTGTGCCTCTTAGTTGATATTCTTCTCCCTCTTCTATTCCTATTTTCCTTAGGTTCGGTCTTCTCATTGTGTCCTGGATCTCCTCGACACTTTGGGTTAGGAGATTTTTGGTTTTTGCATCTTCTCTGGCTGTTTTGTCTATGTTTACAATGTTGTCTTCTGCCCCAGAGATTCTCTCTTCCATCTCTTGTAGTCTATTGGAAATGCTTGCTTCTGTGACTCCTGATTCCTTTTTTGAGGTGTTTTACCTCTAGGGTTGTCTCTTTCATTGTTTTCTATATTTTGTCAATTTCCGTTTTAAATTCCTTCTTCCATTCCTTCATCTCTTTGGTTGTGTTTTCCTCTAGTTCTTTTGTTCTTTGAGTTTTTTCTTGTTTCCTCTTTAAAAGCTTCTGATTCTTTTTGCTTTTCCTCCCGTTCTTGTTTAAGGAATTCTATCAGCATCTTGAGGTATGATTTTAGGTCTGCGTCTTTTTTTTCTGGAGTGTTTGGCATTCCAATGTTTGCTGTTATGGGAGAGCTGGGTGCTGGTGTTGCCAGGTTGTCTTGGTTTCCTTGGGATATACTCTTTCACTTTCCTCTTGCCATCTTGTTGTCAGTGATATGTTTGCCTTTCTCTTGTATCTGGTCTGTGTCCCTGGATCTCCACTGGTCCAGGTGGAGGATGGTCTGAGCCTTGTTCTGCGCCCCAAAGCCGCTGGGCGGGAGCAGAGGTCCCTGTGCTGGGTTCCTGTTCCCTGGATCAGGCAGGGCAGGGGAGTGCTTTCCCTGCGCACTTGGCAGAGATCTCTCTGCTCCCTAGCTGCCCAGATCCCCTACTCACCAGTCTTTAAACCTTTGGGAACTGCTGGTCCAGGTGTTAGATGTGCCGAGCCCTGTTCTGATCCCCCTTAATCCATCCATTTTCTTGAGAATTTCATAAAGTCATTGTTTCTGATAGCTGAGTAGTATTCCATTGTGTAAATATACCACGATTTTTGTATCCATTCTTCTACTGAAGGACATCTGGGTTCTTTCCAGCTTCTGGCTATTATAAAGAGGGCTGCTTTAAAACATTGTGGTGCATGTGTCTTTGCTCTTTGTTGGAGCTTCTCTGGAGTATATGCCCAGAAGTGGAATAACTGGGTCTTCAGGTAGTACTATGTCCAATGTTCTGAGTCACCACCAGACTGATTTCCACAGTGGCTGTACCAGTTTACAACCCCACCAACAGTGGAGAAGTGTTCCTCTTTCTCTGCAACCTTGCCAGCATCTGCTGTCATCTGAGTTTTTGATCTTTGTCAATCTTAGGGTTTTTTTTTTTTTTTTTTTTTTTTGATTTGCATTTTCCTGATGGCTAAGGATGTCGTGCACTTCCTTAGATGCTTCTTAGCCATTCGATATTCCTGAACTGACAACTTTTTGTTTAGCTCTGTACTCCATGTTTTAACAAGCCTTGTATTCTTAAATATATATTGTATAGGCACAAAGCCTATATTTAATTAGCAATATTGATGTCAATTTTAAAGTATTTAGAAATTAAACCAATGAAAACCTTAAATTTGTATCAAATAAACTTTATACCAATGTAACTATTATAACTTTAACTTTGTATCTATCACAAGATTTCTACCAACGTAAGATATGAATTCAGCTTAGTTACCAAATGAAATTATGGCTATACAAATCAATCTTGCTTTCTGCCTGTGCCTGGATCTGACCCTGAGCCAGAGCTCTTTGTACCCAGACCCCACTGAAAGAAAGCTGGTCTCTAAGGAGTGTTGACACATCTGAGAGCACAGATGAGATTAGCACTTATGCTTAAAGTTTTGGCCCAAGAGGAACCCACCAAGAGCCCTCAGGACACAGGAACCAGGTAGCAGTCTGGGACAGAATCCTTCCAGTTTCCACGTGCACCTGGAGCTGATCTCATGCCACAGATCTCTGTACCCACATCCCACTGGGAGAGAACTGGTCTACCAGAAGTGCTGACACACTGGAGAGCACAGGTAAGAGTACCACTGCTGCTCTGAGGCACCTGCTCAGAGGCTTCAGGACACAGAGATTGAGAAACAGTTTGGGAAAGGAGAAGCATTTGGGAAAGGTTTCTGTCTGTTCCCAGTGCTGACCCTGTTTCATAGCTCTCTGTACCCAGATTCTGCTGATAGAGAGCTGGTCCCCAAGTAGTAGTGACACAGAGGCTTACAGGAGGGTCAAGCCACTGTCAGAATTAGTGAGACCAGCTAACACCAGGGATAAGCAGTTGGTGAGAGGCAAGTCCAAGAACCTAAGCAACAGAAACCAAGGCCACTTGGCATTATCAGAATCTAGTTCCCACATCACAGCAAGTCCTGGACACCCCAACACACCAGAAAAGCAAAATTCTGATGTTAAAATCACAACTCATGATGATGTTAGAGGACTTCAAGAAGGTAATAAATAACTCCTTTAAAGGAATACAGGACAACACAAGTAAACAGGTGGAAGCCCATAATGAGGTTACACACACACACACACACACACACACACACACACACACACACACAATCAAACAAGTGAAGGAATTAAACAAAACCATCTAGGATCTAAAAATGGAAATAGAAACAATAAAGAAAACACAAATGGATACATCGCTGGAGATATAAAACGTAAGAAAAAGATCAGGAGTCATAGACACAGGCATCACCAACAGAATACAAGAGATAGAAGATAGAATCTCAAGAGCAGAAGATACCATAGAAAACATTGACACAATAGTCAAAGAAAATGCAAAATGCAAAAAGTTCCTAACCCAAAACATGCAGGAAATCTAGAACACAATGAAAAGATCAAACCTGAGGTTAATAGGTATAGAAGAGAGAAAAGAATTCCAACTTAAAGGGCCAGTAATATATGCAACCCAAAGAAAGTGATTCCCATTAACATACAAGCCTATGAAATTTCAAATAAATTGGACCAGAAAAGAAATTCCTTTTGTCACATAGTAATGAAAACACTAAACACACAAAACAAAGAATACTAAAAGCAGTAAGAGAAAAAGGTCAAGAAACCTTTAAAGGCAGACATATCGTAATCACGCCAAACTTATCAACAGAGACGATGAAAGCTAGAAGATCCTGGGCAGGTGTCATACAGATCATATGAGAACAAAAAATGTCAGCTCAGGCTGCTATATCCAGCAAAATCTCAATTACCATATATTGAGAAATCAAGATATTCCATGACAAAGCCAAATTTACGCAAAATATTTTCATAAATTGAGTCCTACAATGGATAATAGATGTAAAGCTCCAACACAAGGAGAGAAACTACACCCTAGAAACAGCAAGAAAGTAATCTTCTTTCAACTAACCCAAAAGAGGACAGCCACACAAACATAATTCCACCTCTAACAAGAAAAATAACAGGAAACAAAACAATCATTGGTCCCTAAATTCTTTCAACATTGATAGACTCAATTCTTCAGTCAAAAGGCATAGACTTACAGACTAAATATGTAAAGATGACCCATCATTTTGCTGCATACAGGAAACTCATCAGGGATATGCAAATCAAAACAACCCTGAGATTCCACCTCACAACAGTCAGAATGGCTAAGATAAAAACTCAGGTGACAGCTGATAACTGGTGAGGATGTGGTAAAAGAGAAACTCTCCTCCATTTTTGGTGGGATTGCAAGCTGATACAGCCACTCTGGGAATAAGTCTGGAGGTTCCTAGAAAATTGGACATAGTACTACCTGAGGACCAAGCTATACCACTCCTGGGCATATACCTAAAAGATGCTTCAACATATAACAAGGACACATGCTCCAGTATGTTCATAGTAGCCTCATAGTAGCCAGAAGCTGGAAAGAACTCATATGTCCTTCAACAGAAGAATGGATACAGAAAATATGGTACATTTAGTCTACGCAGTACTACTCAGCTATTAAAAACAATGATTACGTTAAATTCTTAGGCAAATGTATGCAACTAGAAAATATCACACTGAGTGAGGTAACTGTATTAGTCAGGGTTCTCTAGTCACAGAACTTATGGGTAATGGGTAGTCTCTATATAGTAAAGAAATTTGTTGGTGACTTACAGTCTGTAGTCCAGCTCTCCAACAATGGTCAGCAGCAGTTGTGATTGTAAGTTCAAGTATCCAGCTGTTCAGTCCCACAAGGCAAGCAGGTAAAGAGAGTGGGAGCCTTACTTCTTCCAATGTCCTTATGTAGGTCTCCAACAGAATGTGTGTCCTAGATTAAAGGTGTGTACCACCATGCCTGGATCTGGGACTTGCTTTGTCCCAGATGACCTTGAACTCAGAGATCTCCTTGCCTTAGTGTCCTGGGATTCATAGCCACTATGCCTCAAGATCTTCATGCCATGATCCAGGTCAGAAACTTGTATCTCTCAGCCTCAAGATCAGGATCACAGATGAGCCTTCCTATTCTGGATTGTGGTTCATTCCAGATATAGTAAAGTTGACAACCAGGAATAGCCACTATAGTAACCCTCTCTCTCTCTCTCTCTCTCTCTCTCTCTCTCTCTCTCTCTCTCACACACACACACACACACACACACACACACACACACACAGAACCCACCCCTCCACAATAACACTACTGTTCACTCACTGGTAAGTAAATATTAGCCCCAAATCTCAAATTACCCAACATACAATTCACAGACAAGAGGAAGCTCAAGTAGAAGGAAGTCCAATGTGCAGATGCTTCAGTTCTTCTTAGAAGGGGAAATAAAATTATTTACAGGAGGAAATACAGAGACAAAGTTTTAAGGAGAGACGGAAGCAAAGACCATCCAAAGAATGCTCCACCTGGAGATGCAGCCCATATACAGACACCAAACCCAGATAATATTGCTGATGCCAAGTGGTGCATGCTTACCAGAGCCTGATACAGCTGTCTCCTTAGAGACTTTGCTAGATCATAACAAAATACAGAGGCAAATGTTCACAGCCAACCATTGAACTGAAAATAGGGTCCTCAATGGAAGGGTTAGAGAAAGGATTGAAGGAGATGACAGATTTTGCAACCCTATATGAACAACAATACCAACCAACCAGAACTCCAAGGTACTAAACTACTATCTAAAAAGTACACATGGACTGGCCCATGGCTCCAGCTGCATATGTAGCAGAGGATGGCCTCACTGGAAACCAATGGGAAGAGAAGGCCTTGGACCTACCAAGGCTCAATGCCTCAGTGTAGAGAAATGTCAGGTCACGGAGGCAGGAGGGGTGAGTGTGTAGGTGCAGGAGTATCCACATAGAAGCAGGGGAATGGGGGATGAGGGATGGGCTAGGGGGTTTATGGATAGAAAAGGGGGAAAGGGTTTAACATTTGAAATGTAAATAAAATATATTCAATAAAAAATTGTTCTCCTTTCAAATATTCTGTCTGAATACACTACACTACACTACACACTACATACTTTTACACACACACACACACACACACACACACACACACACACACACACACACACACACAAACTACAGGGCCAAGACTGGGAGATACTTTTTCAGAAGGTCTTACTACTTTTTAATTACTGTGACAAAATAGCACAACCAAGATAATTTATAGAGGAAAAGATTTATTGGGGCATATAACTTCAGAGTCTGTTGCCACCATGCAGGCATCACGACAGTAAGCAGAAAGGTACTGGAGTAGAAGCTGGGAGTTATGCATCCTCATCTGAAACTAGGAGGCAGAGAGATTTAACTGGGAATGGAAAGGACTTTTGAAACCTCAAATTCTATCCCAGTGACATAATTCCTTTAACAAGGCCTCAGCTCCTAATTCTTCCTAAACAGTTTCACCAACTGAGAATCTAGATTCAAACATAGGAGCATATGAGGACCATACTTATTAAAATTACAACAGCATATTTGATAAAAGACATATATCGTAAACAAAGAATCTTCTTAGAGGTACATCTATCACCTATGGTAACTTTTTACTTTGTTGGAACTGGGAGGAAAGTAGAGGTGTGACCCAGGAGGAGGTGAAGGGGACAGCAGTTGTAGTAGAAATTACATAAATATAGTTTTCATGTTTACAATTCTCAAAGCAATGTAAAACATTCTTTTTTTTTTTTTTTTTTTTGGAAACAACTTTTTACTATGGAGACTGAGGTGACCTTGAACTCAGAGAGATCCACCTATCTCTCTGTCCCTCAAATTCTTGGAATAAATGTATGTATCACCACACATAGCCCACAAAACTTCATAACTCTCTAATATAAAATGTTGGGCAAAAGATCTTGGTCCTTCTCCATACAAGCACATTAAGACAAATAGGAATGCCATTGTTAGTACGCAGTAAAATGTAGTTTTTCTTCTCTCCTACCTTCCATCCTCTCTTTTCACCTTTTTTCCTTTCCTGTGATTTTAGAGACAGAACCTGGGGCTTTGGGAATGTGATCATGCGCTCTCCCGCCAAGCACAAGTCAACCTTATAGAAGATGATCTTACTGACTTTGAACTCATGATCGATCCTCATTATCATTCTCAAGAGTACTGAAATTATATGCATAGCTCTCCAACTCCCAACTGAAAATTGTAATTTTAGGCCATAACAAAATGCCATGGTGTACCTATGTGAAATGGTTAGAACTTAAAGAGGGTAAGTAAAGGTTGTCAGGGGTGTAGAGACTGAATTATTTGATTGTAAGAAATACTTTCTTCCTGCTATAGAAAACAATTTACCAGTCTTTAAAAGGTCAACACACCTGCTGTAACTACTTCTATATTCCCAAGCTGTTCCCGTCTCCAGAGTGCCAGGACTGACCTTCTTAACTCTACACTTACTCAGCTCTAACCTGTTCATTACATAGCAAGCTAAACAATATTTTAAAATTATGTCACTTCATCATGCTTAAACTTTTCCGTTGGTTTCCCAGTGGCATAAAAGAAAATGTAAAGTTCTTACCACGGCTTGTAAGGGCAGCTGGGCTTCGCAATGCTATCTGTACAGGACACTCTATTATTTCACTGCAGCCACACTGGGCTTCTCATGTACAGCAAGCATGGGTCTACACAAGATTTTTTTTTTTTTAGGCAAACTCTTTCTTTTTGGCATGGTAGGCCACCAGAGTCTCTTGCCTGGTTTTCTCTCTTCATTCAACTCCAACACCTCTGTAGAATACCATTCTTGACCAATAGTCTAAGTGTCGCACGCCCCACGTCCGGCCGGCAAGAATAGGTGTGCAACAACAGGATTCTTCTGCGAACAACCTTTATTGTACAATACTCTGAGCAGGGGATCTCCTCGTGGGACAGAAATGCATTGCTTATATATGCCCAGGAGATTCGTGTCACTCCCTGATTGGTGCACTCTCCAGTAGCTCATTAGTATGCCCCAAGAGGGGCTATGACTTAAGTGGCGCATGCACTCTAAGTCTCTTGGCTGGGCAACAGCTCTTTTTGCTGAGTCCTCGGCGGGAAGCCGGCACCATGTTTGGGTGCGGCACAAACGGCTCTCTACATTTCCTCCTTCTTTCTTAAATAAAAACATGGCTGATCAACCATCAGGCTCTTGTTGGACCTTTAGGGTTCAAGACCATGATCAGCAATAATTTTGGGTAAGGCACCTTCCTGTGTGCAATGGGAACAAGCCCTGCAGGGTGCAAAGGCTGCTTATGTGTAGGATACTCAATCCTGGTGCAATGCCTCAAAGGCTCAGGGTGCAGGGGCTATCCATACACAGACCCAACATTTTCCTAAAGGAAACTAAGCCAAACAGAGGGAGAGGTGCCCATTTCGAGTACAGCAAGAGCTTGTGCTATGACCACTTTGTCATGTTATTGTTGAGTACAGAGTTTGCACACCATGCAGAGCAGAAACACAGTCTCTCTGCACAAAAGCATGCCAAAAATTACTTGATAAGGCAAGAGTTCTATAATCCCCAAACCCTGCTATCTCTGTGTTTAAGGGCAAGTACAGTACATCAAAGTTTTAATGGTGTCAAACAAACAAGAAAATAGTTTTGCATTAAGGCAAAAGGGCATTGGTTTTGGAAACACTGACAGAATCGCCCATCTCACCTCTTCTCTGACTCTCTGGTTCCAAAGCATCAGGAGCAGGGCTGTCATCACCCCGAACTATCTAGCCCATCCCCTTATATAGGAATCTGTCCTCACCTTGGATGTGGAGCTCCCTGATTGGTTGAAACTCATCAGGCCCTATGACGCCACGGGAGAGGCAGAGCTCAAGGAGTGGAAAGTTACTTGGCATGTGCACACATGACTTGTTTACTGCTAACTCCAGCCGGATGTCAGTGCCATCTTGTAATGGAGAATGTGCAGGCAGCGCCCCACATCTCCCCCTATCTTTTATTCTTTAAGCAAAGTAGGACACCCATATTAGGAGGGCGGAGATAGAAGTCAAATCCTCATTAAGGTGTATAAAGACCATGTACAGGAGTAACCGCTAGGCTTTTTATAGCCTGTAGTACTCTTGACCTATCACTCTGCCATTTTTCTGAGGGAGGAACACTGGGGCAGGCAACCCTCATGCAAAATGACATATCTCCCAGAGATACCCCGCGACAAGGGGCTCTAAGTGCGATGCTTTGCTCGGCATCCCTCATGGGCTGCTCAAACCAGACACTCTAATCCTGTGCAATGAACCGAAGTTCTAGGAGTGCAAGAGCTGTCTGGCTGGCGACCTACTGCTTAAGCATAGACAACCAGATATCGGCTGATGCTCTATGTTCTAGAGCGACAAGCACTTGGGCAATAACCACCTTGTCTCTCTTTTGTTTGGGCCTTGAGCTTACAAACCAGCCAGAGAAGCAACGCAAGTCCGCAGCAAAGGATTGCTCCAAAGAGTCCCACCCCTACCCAAGTTGATATCAGTGGTGAAAAACTTAGGGAAGGCTGTAGCATCATGTTCCACTGGAATTGGTTTTGGAAACACCCGGTAGCACTCGACGTGTTAGACGTTCTGGGATCCAAATCAGGCTTTTATCTTCCTGTGGAAAAACACAAATAGCTCCCCTGGATCGTATTAAAATAGGATCCGGGCCTTTCCAATTACCAGTGAGGAAATCTTTTCATTTTACTAACTCTTTAGGTGGCACAGGCCATTGTCCATGGTGCTCGGCAGCTGAATGGCCATGAGCATCCAAATTTAAAAAATTTAAGGTAAGAAGCATAGTAGAAATGGCCATTTTAGGCGTAGGGGGTACCTCTTCAATTCCCCCTTTTTGTTTGTTTAAATAAACCTTTAGGGTGCGATGAGCTCGTTCAATGATGCCTTGACCCTGAGGATTATAAGGCAATACTGTCAGGAGTGAAACTCCCATGTGATGGCAAAATTGCTTGAATTTTGCTGAGGTATATGCAGGAACATTATCTGTTTTTAACACTTTAGGTATGTCCCATGCACTCCACGCTTCAAGACAATGAGTAATAACATGAGAAGCCTTTTCTCCCCATAAAGGAGAAGCAAAAATAACTCCTGAGCAAGTATCAATGGACACATGTACATATTTTAATTTTCTGAAGGAGGAAACATGGGTGACATCTATTTGCCAATGCCTCTTTTGGGGATATACCCCATATTAGTCATTATCTCTTGTGCAGGCAGGGAATAATTATTTATAAGTTTAAGACCTAGCTCTGCTAGAATGTCTCTTTCACATAGATTAACTGGTAGAGGAAAGACATACGGTATAAAAGTCCCTTTCTGTTCTTTAGGGGCTTTCCATTTTAATAATTTAGAACTAATAGTAGGACTGGCTTCATAGCCAAGGCCTCGTAAATAATGGGAAGATTGATTAACTGGCCACTTAGCAGGCCACCACCTAGTAGATATGATGCTTTTGTTTGCCCATGAGTCCAAAAGTCCTTTAAAAAGTTTTCTTTTAATCTCCAAATTTAGGTTGGTCCAGTATTTAAATCTACTAATAGATATGCTAAGTCAGTTCCTGAAGAACTGAAGCCTTTGTTCCCTCTTCTCCCTTTGTTCTCCCTTCTCTCCCAGTTTGATTCAAATTGAGCAGGACAATTGGGAAGGATGAGCAATTGAGCAATCTGATCTCTGGCAGAGATGGGAAACAAACCCCTTGGGGAGGAGCACAAGATCTTTAGTTGGCCTTTATAATTTTGATCAATCACCCCAGGGTGTACTACCAAAACTTTAAGGGTGGCAGATGATCGTCCCAAAAGCAGCCCTATTGTATTAGCCGGTAATGGCCCATGAAAGTCACAAGGAATAGGCTGAACTCCCATTTGTGGGGTCAGGATAATTCTAGTGGTGGCACGGAGGTCCAATCCCACGGAACCTGGAGTGGCTCTCCGTGGGGTTTCTCCTGTTCCCAGACTACTGGGGAGCTGGTTGCCTCATATATTTGAGGGCCCTTAACTGCCCAACGTACACCCTGAGATTGACAGCCAATCTAAGGATGCAGGGCTGAATCTCTTCCTCCTGTACAGAAAGGTGACCACTTAGGTTGGGCTGGAATAAACAAATTACCCTTTGTCTGGGAAATAGGCCAGCGACTGGCAATCCAGGTGGTATTAGCCTATCCAGGTTTTTTGTATAATTAGCAGTGACTCTATAAGTTTGAACTGACTCTGCCAACTCTTTTAACTTGCTTATGTTCAAGGCAGTGATCATCCTCGAATAAGGGAAACATTTGCCTGATGGTATGGCATGTCTCCGGAGTACAAAAGAACTCACACTTCCTCTCTGGGTAAAGCGGAAGATGGAGGAGATGGCGGCTGCTTTAAGAGCTTCTGGTTGTGTTACAGGAGTCCTCTGTCTGGGCTGAAACCGCTCCACCTCACATTCTGTTGCCTCCTCCTCTAAATCTTCCTCCACAGATTCAAATAATTCATCCTCTAATTTTTCTTCTGCCAGCTCTAAAGCTTTTTGCTCTTTTAGCGGATACAAAGTATCCTCTCCGGAAAACTTGTACTTCTTTTCCCGGGGCATAATCCTCTCTTCTCCCGGCTGTCTTTCCGCCTTTAAATTCTCTCCATTTCTGACTTGTTTTGAACATGCCTCTTGGAGCCTACCTCTTTTACTTTTTTCTTGCGTGCTCCCTTTTTTATTACACTCCGTTTCTGACCCGCCCTCTTGGTGCTGCGTGATAACTTTCTGTCTAGATAACTTCCACAACAGTAATGTTACAACAATTACCACAAATGCAAGCAACAACTTTTCTACTCCCGGAGAAAATCCAAGAAGAGACATGCCTAAGTTTTTGGCATGCTCTTTTGGCACCCTGTAAATTCGAAAGAGAGACATGTCTCTCAGAGCTTACCATTTACCTTTTCGCAGTTCTTAATCCACTTCAGCGAACTGAAGGGTCCCCTCGGCGCTCCTGGGATTTTCCGCACCACTTGTCGCGCGCCCCATGTCCCGCCAGTAGGAATAGGTGTGCAACAACAGGATTCTTCTGCGAACAACCTTTATTGTACAATACTCTGAGCAGGGGATCTCCTCGTGGGACAGAAATGCATTGCTTATATATGTCCAGGAGATTCGTGTCACTCCCTGATTGGTGCACTCTCCAGTAGCTCATTAGTATGCTCCAAGAGCGGGCTATGATGTAAGTGGTGCATGCGCTCTAAGTCTCTTGGCTGGGCAACTGCTCTGTTTGCCGAGTCCTCAGCGGGAAGCCGATGCCATGTTTGGGTGCGGCACAAACGGCTCTCTACAGTCTAAGTGTTGTGTACTAGGTATGTATTTTTCAGGAACCAGGCACACCAAGTACAATGACTTAAAATAAGATATTGCTACGGGTTTAGTGGACTCAGCCAGTGTAGTCTGTAATTCTCTGCAAAGGCATTCGTTCATCAGGAAGCTGTTAGAAAACTTCCTAAATGGGTGTCTTGTTCAGCTGGATGTCCTCTTTAGGGCCTCTCACTGAAGAGTTTGGCTTAGGTCTTTGCACAATGCAACTGGGTTTCTGAGTTTCACAACAGGGACATTTCTCTGAAGGCCTGCTTAGAAGATACCAAGGTGTTCTGGTGCATTCTATTGGCCAAAATTAACCACAGATCTTTGTGGGATCAAAGGAAAGTCCTACCTTCTCAGAGGAGCAAGTCTCCCCCCCCCCCCAGGAATGTGCTAAGTTTTTGTCAATAAACTTCATGCAAGCCAACAAGATCTCTCAGGTAATTTTTTTCAATTATGTCACACTGTCTGCTATTATGCTATAAATGTGTATGTTCAATGCTTTCTTTTGTCTGCCCTGCTAGACACTGGGCTATATCAGTTTTATGGGAGCTGTCTGTGCAGTTTCCATACCACTCTACTCTGTCTTAGGGTTTTACTGCTGTGAACAGATACCATGACCAAGACAACTCCTAGAAAGACAACATTTAATTGGGGCTGGCTTACAGGTTCAAAGGTTCAGTCCATTATCATCAGGGTGGGAGCATGGCAGCATCTATGCAGGCATGGTGCAGGAGGAGCTGAGAGTTCAATGTCTTGTTCTTTTTTTTTTTTTTTTTAATTACAGAATAGAATTTATTCAGGTCATGGGGGAGTTAAGAGTGTGGTAGAGGCAGAGAGAGAGAGAGAGAGAGAGAGAGAGAGAGAGAGAGAGAGAGAGAGAGAGAGAGAGAGAGAAGTAGAGGAGTAGAAGCCAGCCATGAGCACGTGGGAGAGAGGGGGGAAGGGAAAGGGAAGAGGAGGGGTAGGGGTGGGAGAACAAGCCTGCAAGAGCACAAGAGCAAAAGAGAGAGGAGGGGGTCAAGCAGCTCCTTTTATAGTGTCAGGTCACTGGGGTGGAGCATACCTGGCCACTTCTGGGTAATGGAGGTGTGGGGTATACCCGGCTGTTGCTAGGTAACTGAGGGGTGGGGTTTACAGAATCCCAACATTCCCCCATTTTTGTTTAATTAAAAAAGAAAAATTAGAGGCAATGGTGGACCAGGAATAGGGTCATTGTAATCTCTGAACTGCTTCATGCTTGTTTGGGGTGATGTTTTTAGAGAGTCCAGAAAAGTGGGGGTAGGGATGTTTGTTCAGTCTTAAGAGTTGACTGTTTCCTTGTTGTCCATGGTCTGTGGAACCATCTGAGGATAGGTCAGAAGGAACAGGTCCAGTGGAAGCATCTGTGTCTGCGAGAGAAGTCTGAAGCATCTGTAGGTTACTTCTCTGGAGCTGTTCTAGATGTAATGAGCACCTGGACTTGACAAGATGCTGGAACACACATATGTATACATTATAGGTAGAGATTAAGGACATCTGATTTGGAAGAAAGAAAGATTTCTCAGGAGCAGTCCTAATGCTGCCATTCCTCCCCTTTTCTTATTATAAAAAGGAGAAAAAAGGGGAGGGGGAGGCCGATGGTGAAAGGGGAATAGGGGTGTTGAGTCTCATTGGCTACTTCCTGCTGTCTTGGGGTGTTGTAAGCTGGCTTTCACCATCGGGATCCACCTGGCAGATGTTCACATCAGGCTCCTCTATGGACAGTGGCTGGTAATCCTGTAACAAGAACTAATTAATAGTTTGATTAGAATTTTTTTTGTCTGTTGTTGAAGTAGACAGAACATTGATAAGGTTCAGAACAAATTATTATAATGGGTCCCGGATATTTTATTTTATTTTATTATTTTTTTAAACTGTTAATTATATTTATTTATATTTGGCATTATTTTTTAATAACTTTATTTTAAAGAACAAAGATAAATGTACAGATTTTAAGCATTTTTGCATAAAAGTATATAATACATTTTTGTCAGTACTTGTATTTTTTTTTTTTTTAAAGGTTTGATAGTGTGATCAAGATCCCACCAGTTACAATGAGCAAAAAGTACATGTAAAACAAGATGAACCTGGAAATAGTCAAAGTTTTCTTGGTGTGTAAAGATTTTTTTTTTAACAATGACCAGACAGTACATGTAATACAGGGTACAACCCTGAATTTGTCAATGTATTCTTGGTGGGTAAGGATTGAGCATGACTATTTTTTTGTTTTGTTTTTTTTTTTTTTTTTTCTTGGTCTTCATACAGTCTGTGAGTTGTTTCTGGGGCAGTGTGAGCCTCTGGGGTTAGCTTCCCACTACCAGTGACTGCATATTATGTCTGTTCTTTTGTGATTGGGTTATCTCACTGAGGATGATATTCTCTAGATCCAGCCATTTTCTTAAGAATTTGGTTAAGTCATTGTTTCTGGTGGCTGAGTAGTATTCCATTGTGTAAATGTACCACAATTTTTGTATCCATTTATCTTCTGAAGGACATTTGGGTTCTTTCCAGCTTCTGGCTATTATAAATAGAGCTGCTATGAACATTGTGGTGCATATATCGTTGTTGTGTATTAAAGTGTCTCTGGGGTATATGCCCAGAAGAGGAATAGCTGGGTCTTCAGGTAGTACTATATCTAATTTTCTGAAGAATCGCCAGACTGATTTCCAGAGTGGTTGTATTAGTTTGCAACCCCACCAACAGTGGAGAAGTGTTCCTCTTTCTCCACAACCTCTCCAGCATCTGTTGTCATCTGAGTTTAGGATCTTGGCCAATCTGACTGGTGTGAGGTGAAATCTTAGGGTTGTTTTTATTTGCATTTCTCTGATGGCTAAGGATGTGGAGCACTTCCTCAGATGTTTCTCAGCCATTTGATATTCCTCAGCTGAGAATGTTTTGTTTAGCTCTGTACCCCATTTTTTAATGGGGTTGTTTGATTCTCTGGTGTCTAGCTTTTTGAGTTCTTTGTATACCTTGGATATCAGGCCTCTATCAGATGTGGAGTTGGTAAAGATCTTTTCCCATTCTGTTGGCTGCTGTTTTGGTTTCTTGAAAATGTCCTTAGCCTTACAGAAACTTTGCAATCTCATTAAGTCCCATTTGTCAATCTTTGATTTTAGAGCTTGAGCCATTGGTGTTTTGGTCAAAAGATTTTCTCCTGTGCCTATGTGTTCTAAGGTTTTCCCTACTTTCTCATCTAATAGTTTCAGTGTATCTGGTTTAATGTGGAGATCTTTGATCCACTTACACTTGAGCTTTGTACAAGGAGATAAGAAAGGGTCTATTTTCATTCTTTTGTATGCTAAGTGCCAGTTGGATCAGCATCATTTGTTGAATAGGCTGTCCTTTTTCTATTGAATGTTTATGGCTCCTTTGTCAAAAATCAGGTGACCATATACCTGAGGGCTCATTTTAGGATCTTCTATTTTATTCCATTGATCTACATGCCTATTTCTGTACCAGTACCATGCAGTTTTCAGCACAATTGCCTTGTAATATAGCTTGAGGTCAGGGATAGTGGTTCCTGCAGATGTTTTCTTTTTGAGAATAGATTTCACTATTCTAAGGATTTTGTTATTTCATATGAAATTGCACATTGATCTTTCCAATTCAATGAAGTACTGGGTTGGAATTTGGTTGTGGATTTCATTGAATTTGAAGATTGCTTTTGGTAGAATGGCCATTTTTAATATGTTGATCATTCCAATCCAGGAGCATGGGAAATTTTTCTATCTTCTGAGATCATCCTCAATTTCCTTCTTTAGAGGTTTGAAGTTCTTGTCATACAGGTCCTTCACTTGCTTAGAGTCACACCAAGGTATTTCATAGTTTTTGTGACGATTGTGAAGGGTACCTTTTCCCTAATTTCTTTCTCATGTTTGTCCTTTGAGTATATGAAGCCTACTGATTTGTTTGAGTTAATTTTTTATCCAGCTACGTTGTTGAACTTGTTTATCAGCTGTAGGAGTTCTCTGGTGGAATTTTTGGGGTCACTTAAGTACAGTATCATGTCATCGGCAAAGAGTGATGTTTTTATCTCTTCCTTTCCGATTTGTATTCCCTTGATCTCCTTTTGCTGTCTAATTGTTCCAGCCAGGACTTCCAGAACTATGTTGAATAGGTAGGGGGATAGTGGGCAGCCTTGTCGAGTCCCTGATTGTAGTGGGATTGCTTCAAGTTTCCCACTGTTAAGTTGGATGTTGGCTGTTGGTTTGCTCTATATTGATTTTATTATGTTTAGTTATGGACCTTGGATTCCTGTTCTTTCCAAGACTTTTAACATGAAGGAGTGTTGAATTTTGTCAAATGCTTTCTCAGCATCTAGTGAAATGGCCATATGATTTTGTTCTTTGAGTTTGTTTATATGGTGGATTACATTGATGGATTTTCTTATATTAAACCATCCCTGCATCCCAGGGAAGAAGCCTACTTGGTCATGATGAATGATGGTTTTGATGTGTTCTTGGATTCGGTTTGCAAGGATTTTGTTGAGTATTTTTGCATCCATGTTCATAAGTGAAATTGGTCTGAAGTTCCCTTCCTTGTAGGGTATTTGTGTGGTTTAGGTATGAGGGTTATTGTAGCCTCAAAAAATGAGTTAGGTAGTATTCCATCTGATTCTATCTTGTGGAATAGTTCGGAGAGTATTAGTGTTATATCCGCAATAAATGTCTGGTAAAATTCTGCATTGAACCCGTCTGGAACTGGGCTTTTTTTTGGTTGGTAGGCTTTTGATGACTTCTTCTATTTCTTTAGGTGTTATGGAATTATTTAGATGGTTTACCTGGTCTTGGTTTAACTTTAGGATCTTGTATCTGTCTAGGAATTCATCCATTTCCTCCAGATTTTCCAACTTTGTGGAGTGTAGGTTTTTGTAGTAGGATCTGATGATTTCTTGAATTTCCTCAGTTTCAGTTGTTATGTCTCCACTTTCCTTTCTGATTTTGTTAAATTGTCTACTCTCTCTTTGCCCTCTAGTTTGTGTGGCCAGGGGTTTATCAATCTTATTGATTTTCTCAAAGAACCAACTCTTAGTTTTTTTGATTTTTTCAATGGTTCTTTTTGATTCTATTTGGTCTATTTCTGCCCTAATTTTGATTATTTCTTGCCATCTACTCTTCTTGGGTGTATCTGCTTCCTTTTGTTCTATGGCTTTTAGCTGTCCTGTCAAGTTGCTGATGCACACTTTCTCCAGTTTCTTTTTGGAAGCACTTAGGGCTAAGAGTTTTCCTCTCAGTACTGCTTTCATTGTATCCCATAGGTTTGGGCATGTTGTGTTTTTGTTATTGTTGAATTCTAGAAAATCTTTTATTTCTTTCTTTATTTTTCTTTGACACCTGCTATCATTTAACAGAGCATTGTTTAGTTTCCATGTGTATGTGGGCTTTTTGTTGTCTTTGTTGTTGTTAAAGACCAGCCATAGACCATGGTGATCTGAGAGGATGCATGGGAGTACTTCAATCTTCTTATATCGATTGATACTCGTTCTTTGTCCAATTATGTGGTCAATTTTTGAGAAGGTGCCATGGGGTGATGAGATGAAAGTGTATTCTTTTACTTTAGGTTGATATGTTCTGTAGATATCTATTAATTCCTGTTGGTTCAAAGTCTCTGCTATTTTTACAGTGTCCTTGTTCAGTTTCTGTTTCCATGGTCTGTCCATTGGAGAGAGTGGGGTATTAAAGTCTCCCACTATTATTGTGTGGGGTGAAATGTATTTTTGAGCTTTAGTAGGGTTTCTTTTATGAATGTGGGTGCTTTTTTATTTGGAGCATATATGTTGAGGATTGAGAGTTCCTCCTGACAGATTTCTCCGGTAATGAGTAAAAAGTGTCCTTCCTTATCTTTTTTGATAACTTTTGGTTGGAAATTTACTTCATTCGATATTAGAATAGCCACTCCAGCTTGCTTCTTTGGGCTGTTTGCTTGGAAGTTTTTTTCCCACCATTTTACTCTGAGATAGTGTCCGCTGGGTGGAAGCAGCGGTCCAATGCTGTGTCCTTGGTCCCTGAATTGGGCAGGGCGGGGGCACGTTTTCCGTGCACACTCCGCAGAGATCTCTGTGCTCCCTGTATGCCTAGATCTCCTACTCACCAGTCTTTAACACTTTAGGAACTGCTGGTCCTGGTGGCAGATGGGCTGAGCCCTGTTCTGCGCCCCAGAGTCACCGGGTGGAAACAGAAGTTCCAAGGTTGTGTTCCTGGTCCCTGGATCAGGCAGGGCGGCCGGTGCGCTTTCTGTGCGCACTCCGCAGAGATCTCTCTGCTCACTGGCTGCCTAGATCTCCTACTCACCAGTCTTTAAAATTTTAGGAACTCATGATTTTTCTTTCTGATAAGCATTCTTCTAAAATAATAATATGTTATCGAAAGCATTCTCCTCCCAGAGCTATCAAGCCTTCTTTCTGGTGTGTCGCAAAGAATCTGAGTCTAAGAGTAAGACATTGGGCTGACTGCAGGGAACAGAGACCAAATCACTGTGGGTTTACTTCAGGGAAGCATCAAGCTTTGGCCAGAGATATAAACTCACATTTTTTTTCATTAGCTTTATTAATAATAAAAGGATTCTTAGATTTCTATCTCTTCTTTAAAGTTCCAACTTTGGAAAAAGAAGAGCATATCTGCTCCCAAACTCTAGAGGTATGATTTCTTAAACTTGTATTGATTGTATAAATGATTAAGGCTGGGTCAATTAATTCACCCATTCTGCTTATTATGCCTAAAACTATATACTAATTTCTTGGTACTCTTAGTCAGACATTCACAATTTCAGTCATAACCAAGGGCATTTATTTAGAATGAGATTCCCTCCCATCCTCATACAATAGTGTTTGAATTCTGGTGTCAGAATCGTTCAACACTATATCGAAACATTTGGTGCAATTTACTTTAGTTTCATGGATTCAACTACCCAGATCATATTTTTCCAAGACATATCTTCCATCATGGGAGCAAAATTAGTTTATAAGTTCTACCAAAGTACGTGCCTTTCTATAAATTACCTTAAAAACACTTAATAATCATCTGTGTTAGTGTCTCAAAATCTAATTGAAGACACTAGCACAAATCAAAATCAAGAAGAGACTAACCTGAATATATATATATGTATATGTGTGTGTGTGTGTGTGTGTGTGTGTGTGTGTGTGTGTGTGTGTGTTTATTTCTGAGCCTAATTCTTATAGTATTGTAAAAATGAGGAAGATGTAAGAAAGATGATATGGAATTTTGTGTGTTCAGGGCTTGAGTAGCTAGCTTGACTTATTAATATTTGTTAATAGCATTACCTTCAAAGTCATGCAAAGATCATAATATATTTCTTATGTGACCCATGGAACATTAACATGGTTCTTATTAACACTGGTGTTCTACTTTTCATCCTGTTACCATGATAAAACACACCAACAAAAAGAGCTGTGGGGAAGGAAGGTTTTTTTTTTTTTTTTTTTTTTTTTTGGCATTTATGTTCCAGCCCATCATTGAGCAAAATCATCAGAGTAGAAACTCAAGCTTGCTGGTTGTCTTGCAGGTTTATGCTAAGCTAGCTTTTGTATATTGCCCAGAGCCATTATTAATTCAGGGAATGGTCCACTTATACAAGTCTAGGCCCTCCTACATTAGGAAATAATCAAGACAATCACCTACAGAAATGCCCACATGTCAATTTGATCTAGGGAGTTGTTCAATTAAGCTTCTTTTCTCAGATAACTCTAGGCTATGTCAAGTTGACAATTAAAGTTAACTAGGGCGACCAGTTACTTTTATTTTGAGAGGATATGCTGAATGCTGCTTCTCTAACTAATAGCTATTCTAATCAACCAGTCTTTGTATAGAGTTTTCCATCTAAATGGAAAATGAAATCTATGTCTCTCTGGTTGGCTGCACTCTGGGTAAACAGGAGTTTAGTAGATTTTAATTCTTTTAGTGCTCACTTTACAATGTATTTCTTTTACCACTCAATGAATTTATCACCTTAGGCATAGTGAGTGAAGTTCTTAATTCATGCTTGAGCTACTTCTTTGCTAAATGTCAGTCCCTGGCCATCTGGATAATGAACACACCTCTGCTTTATCTGACAGTCGAGTGCTTAGTGATAGAAGGTGAATTTCCACCTGGGTACTAAAACTCAACTTTGGGCAGTTTCTCCCAACTGGAAAAGAAATCTCTGGTCAGATTAATCTTTTTTGAGGTATTCTGAACTTCTTTAATTTTCTGCAGGAGTGTGGTTAGCCAGATGCTAAATATTCTAGTCTTTGTGTTCAAGGACATCTTGCCTATCATTGCTGGCTTATGTTATTGTTACATGAAGATGCCTGTAAACTATGTAAATAAATCTGCATGATTATATTCTACTCAAACATTATTTACAGAAACAGGCAGTAGGCCCTATTTGGTGTTATATTTGGCTTGGAATATAGCTAATAATGACTCATGGTTTAGGGTCTTAGAAATGAGAACTGAATATACTGATTCGGGTGTAAGATTGCAGAGAATCAAATGACTTATCATTCTGCCCTGAATCTATCACTTTGGTTTAATTCAATGGGCATTTATTGTTTGGATGAAAACACTGTGACTTGTAGTGACTCCTTTCTTACCTCTCTAGATACAGATCTTGTCTTAGAACCATCAAGACAGTATTGCAAGCAAATGTTATCTGTTTTTCCTATGTGAGGGGAAATGCACTTGTCACTCCTCAGACAGAGTCAGTTCCTACAGACCTTGAGGCTGTTTATGCATGGCTCTAATTCCTTACGAGCTCAGAATCCAGTGCCACATTCCCAGGTCGAATCCTCTAATATCCTTAAATGGGACCATATGGTCTTGTCTAGTGTTTGTGGATAGCAAGCACTGTGTGGGGAGTCATTCCACACTCTGTCAAACACAGAAATCCTGTTTTATACATTTGGTTAACAAGTGAAAGCAACAGTGACATATTTATCAAATTTCATTTCTATTTTTCCAATAATTTATTTTTATTCATTTTTATATCCTGGTCACAGGCCCCTTCCCTCCTCTCCTTCCAATCTCACCCTTAAAATCTCTTCTCCATTGTCCCCTGACCTGCTTCTTAGAGAAGGAGAGTTTCCCTTGGTTACCATCCTACCCTGGGACATGGAGTCCAAGCAGCACTAGGTAATCCTCTCCTACTGAGGCCTAAAAACAAGAAGAATGAAATTCCCATACATTTACAAGGTTTACATGAAACCATTTAGCAATTGGGACACAAGGAATGTATCCACCCATAAAAATAAATGTATTTTGAGAAATTAGGCCAAACATTTCACTTCTACAAAACAGATGTGTGAATTATGTTGCCTAAGGTGTCCTTTGTTCTCAAGTCTTACAGATGCCAGGTGACAAGTTCTGAAATAGTTCCTAAGGACAAGAATTCAAACACCAGATAGTAGAATCCTTTTCTTTCTTCTTCTTTTTTCTTTTTCACGGAGAAAGCAGTAGATGGGATCTTTAAGAAGGAGCTTTTAGAGAGATCTGCAGGGATTGCAATGCTTTTTGGTTTCAAGCAATAGAAACCAGTGTGGTTTAACCTGGAGAAAAAGAAGGGCTATATTTTGAAGCAGAATTGGGCCCCATAACACAAGTGTCCTAATTATAGTCAAACCTCAGGCAGAAACTTGAAGAAGACACTTACAATCCAATGAGGCCTCTGGGCATGACTATACTCTCTTCATATGATTGTTTTGTGTCTTGCTTGCTATTTTTTTATTGGTCTGGTCCTTTGCCTACAAATTCTAAGCTTCATCATTCAAATCTTTTCACTGTTAAAAGTCTAAATGCCAGACATGAAACTGGAGGCACCAGATGCTTACTGTGTTTCAATCAAACGTGGTCAGCATGACAGAGATGCCAAAGATGGTTTTCTGTGTTAAAACAAAATATATTCCACTGAACACATTGGAAATTGACTTACAGATGAGACAGATACTCATTTCTACCACCATTTGATGGGTGTCCAATCTGGGTATAAGCCTTTGTTGGTTGAGGGGAATAAGTTGCTCCTGCCCAGGTTGACAATTAAAGTTTCATCTCAGTTGCCTTTTTTCTACCCTGTCCTAGGCTTGTCTTCATAATTTATCTTTTCTCCACTGGGGACTGTTGAGGTGATATGGGGCAGTGGCGCCTAATGGTTGTTGTATCATGTGTCTATAAATGTATAATAGGGCCAGTACACATGTCTATTCTTCTGCAAGTAAAGGCCCCCAACTTCATGTCCAATTAGAATCTTCCTAGTGCAATGAGTCATCAGACTCTATCTGAACATTGTCTAATTTCTTCTTCTTTGAAAAGTATACCAGAAATCTTTGCAATGAGAGAATATTTGTTTTTTCTATAATCAGTCTACCTTATCTCACTATTACACTGTTAGGCATTTAGTGTTGGTCTCAAAAATACCAAGTGCTAATATAGATTATCTAATAGGAGGACAGAATGGGTAGGATCACAGGAAGCACTGGTATGGAGCATGCAGGGAGAGAACATTTGAGTTAAAGCAGAAAGGAACGTAGATACCAACTATGGTTAGTTAAGCAAGGAATACTTATCCCATTCCACAATATATGTTCATGGCCTTATTTCTTGGTAACTGGGAATGCTACTTTATGTGAAAAAATGAGCTCTTCAGGTATGATTGAATTAGTGAGTCTCAGATATAGAGGTTACCTTAAATTCTTTCAACAGGAGTAATCACAGTACTTACAGGAGAAAGAGTGTCAGAAGGGAAGGCCCTGCGGTGATAGAGGCAGAGACTAGTGTTTTATGAAGGTAAAATGTGGGACCACAGACCAAGGAGTATATGTGATCACTGGAAATAGAGAAGAGCCTGCTTCTAAAATGGATTCTCTTGAGAATTGCTAGAAGGTGCCATTTCTGACTATCCTCTGACTTCAGCCAAATAGAAGGAATAGGGCTGGAGCTCACAGATGGGAAGTGGGGGGGGGTCACATTCAGCTCACAGACATGTTTTGTTTGGAGAGGATGCTATTTTGAGAAAGGGAAACAAGAATAAGTCAACCTTTAAAAATGAGTATATTTCGCATAAAATCTGGATTTCTGATGGGAATCTGCATTTCTGGGCGGCAATCATGGGCCAAATCTGATGTGCCAACTCTTCTTGTGAGCTGAGCTCTGAGCCTGTGCAGCCTCCCCCATTCACTATGGGCTCTGGATAATGGTAGGTTGCAATCTATGGACGGGGAGAGCAGGCTGCACATTCTAAGGAAGAAAAGTGTTTGAATAAGCTTAGGATCCTGATGCAGACATGAACAAAGGAGGAATAAAATGTGGTTGTATTAAGGATTTGACTATTTTTGAAAATTTCCCACAAATCTTAAACTGTTCTAAAATTAAAAATGAATTTCTTTTCATTAATAAAGGAAACCAAGATGTGTATGTTCCTTTGTGAAAGGGGCTGCTACTATATAATATGTTAAATATGTGAACATAGTGTTTTATGTTGTAAGAAGTCTCTGGGTTCTGTTTTATTCATTTTATTACTCTCTGGACCACTCTCAAGAGTATATCCACAAGATACCAACCCCCCTTACCTCCTCTATGTGAAAAGAGAAGCATCACTTTCAGAGCTGCTTGATCTATATTACTATATATATATATATATATATATATATATATATATATATATATATATATATATATAACTTTAAAAATATGTAATATATACATACATATTGCTTACTTACTTCATTTCTATTTTATATCAAGCGCCATTTCTATTTTATATCAAGCGCATTAGGGAAACATTTGTCATTTGTCCAAACATCAAATATACCTTTGGTTTTATTACTTACATACATATTAGCCAACTTCAACTATGCATAGAATGCTTCCCAGAAAGCTGGAAGGTTTGAGAAGGCCAGAAGCTGAGGCAGGCATTCTGTGTGGCTCAGGCCATGCCGGGAGGGAGGGATTAAAAGACTAAGTGGATTTGAGAGGTTATGGCTATTTCCAGAACACTGTACATCCATAGCCTTGGGTCTAAAGGACCTTGATGTGTCTGGCTCAGAGCTAGCTAGAAGGCCAAGGCTATATGCTGCTCCAGGACTAAACAGGCTTAGAAATGTGCCATTGTTGTCTTGCCTCTACTCTTATCTCTAGAAGGCTATTTCCATACTAACAGCTTTCTCTAGGACCTGGTATACTGCAGCAGTCTGAGTGAGAGAAGAGAGAGATAATGGTAATGGGGAGGCTGGTACCATGGAGTTGAGTCTCTCCACCCTGTGCTCACAGTTTATATGAGCCGCTATGTGAATATGCCTTCTACTTATCACATTGCTACATGGTTTCTCTAAGCGTATGACATCTGGAGACAGTAAATCATGGATGAGGATTCAGAGGGTCAGAGATGAGACGAGGTGGTTGGGGGTCACAGAGGTCACCATGGATGGATTATAAAGGTAGCCAATTTCTTTCCCCATACCACTGCTGTTTTCTTCCTGAGGCTAAGCTAAGTAGAGAAGGAATAAGGAAAAGTGATGCATTTAATATTCTAAAACTTATGTCTGTGTGAGTGTGGTCTCCTAGGGTGTGGTCAACTGACTGTACATAGGTGTCCTAGACCTGATTGTCAGGGTTGACACATCAATTCTATTGCTTAATAGCTGGGTGACATGGGCATATCACTTAACCTATCTCAACCTCTATTTTGTTTTCCTAAATTGAAACTTGTAATGATAATAATAATAATAGTAATAATAAATAATAATTTGCCACTTCAAAAGGAAATGTAGAAAGCACACTAAAGAAGTGGGTAAATTAAAAATATTTGTGGCTGCTCTGTAACTGTGAGCTTTTGTTGAAAGATAGCAATTTTAACTCCATTTTGAAAAGGAGAGCACAAGCTCAGAAAGGCCCATAGTTTGCCTAGGATCACATGCATGGACTAAGCTAAGATTTGTGTCATTTCTCTTCTCTAAGTTACTGACTACTTTATCTGTTGCTCTCAGGTTTGCTTGGAGCAGTATGTCTTGGCTAACAAGCTCTGCTGTGTAAACAAAGTTTCAGGGCTTATGCTGGCAAAGTGTCACAGTTTTCATGATTTTTAGACTTTTAACCACCTTTCAAGTCTTTCTCTGAATACGTTTTGTTTCCATTTTCTAAGAAATTAAAGGGATCAGTGTTATGACATCTGAATTCAAGATGCCAAAGAGGTAGCTGAAGTTAGAGGACAGGTAGGAGCTGGAGGCTACACTGGGCTTCTGAGTAAGATGGTATCTTGACACCAATGTCAACCACCACACTCCCCCCAAAGTCCAAATATGCCTTTCCTAGAGATCACTGAGGGACATTAACAGTTGTTAATGCTGAGTGAAAAATGAATGCTTTCTTTGAAATTGGCAAAATGTTTTGCCTTGGTGTCTTCAAACATTTTAAAAATAATTCAACCCATTCGGAAAAGAAGGACATTTGACCACAGACTTGATATGTAGACTAACATTCTACAAAGCAATTAAGATAGTGTCTGTTCTAACACTTTAGACATAGTTATCAGAGCCTCAGAAGTGGCAGGACCCAGAGCAGGTGTTTGAGGCAAAATTGCAAGGACAGTCTCTACTTGCATCTGTATTGTCCATGCTGTCCTCTATGGACCGAGACTTTGTAAAGGTTCTTAAGACATATCAAAACTTGACAGATTATGGAAGAAGTTGTCGGGATGTTGAGCCACTCAAAGAAGAGTTGGACAATAGCAATTGTCCACGTTGGAGGAGAGAGAATACACTTGCTTTCTTTCCTGGAGCAGAGAAAAGATTGATCTTGCTTTGGGTAGTTTCAGAAGACATGCCCGGATGGGGATTTTAGGTGAAGAGTCTCAGTTTAGTTAAAAGTCATTGTAATTCCATTGACACTGTTTTGTGCTCTGTGCCAAGTGTTTACCTGGGACAAAACAAGGCGTATAAAAGCCCTGTATCGACAGAGTCTCAGTCTGTGATTATTATTTCTATGCAGCCCATTTTTGTCATATAAAATGGTAGGTATATGTGCTATCTGACCTTCTTGATAGTCATATTCAAATGAAATGTTATTAGTTAGATGTTTTCATGCCATAATGTGGGCCATTCACAGGAAGTCTCAAAATAAGGGGTAGGATTTCTATTCTGTTCCTGAAAGAAGGATTCCCTACCATCTACTGTTAACATTATGTAGAGAGAACACTGCCCTCACTAGTTCAGGTTTCTCTCAATTCTATGACTTCAGTCCCCTTTCATTTCGTCCTTATATGATCACTCAGAAAACATAGTCATCACTGTTCTAGAAGGACACAGACAATTCTTAAGAGAAGCTACTGTTCCAATATGACTGCAATGTCAAGTAAGATGGAAAAAGGAAATTGTTGGCAAAGAATATTCCTTGATATTCATGCACTGGAAGCACATTAGCTAATACGTTACCAGATTTCAGAGGTTATAGGAAGATTTTCAATCGAGCCTGCATTGCAGGCAGAGATTTGCTACAAGATTCCTGAAAAACAAATCATTTTTCATGGAGCCCGAGTGGGCATGAGGAACAAAAGGCATACATTATGAGCAAAAATCAAAACAAAATGAAATACAAACAAACAAAATGACCCAGGATGTTTCACAGAAGCAATTTTGTCAGTTATACAAACAGAATAAAGTAAGACTGCTAAGTAAGACTACCAACATCTGGCAAAATTCTTTCTGAGACTTTGAAATGAACAAAGGCTGTACGAAATATTTATAGAATTTAAAACACACCTCTAATAATGTGTCCACTGGAATTGTAAACAGATGTCTAATATTTCCACCAGAATTATAAAAATACCTTTGGCTAGCAACATTTTTTTTTTTCAAAAAAACATCTCTCAGAATGTTGAGATACAGAGATAAAAAAGAGTTAACATCTTTAGAGGCAGTTTAATCCTGGAAGTGACTATAATGTTTATTGAAGGAAATTATGTTTGGGAGACGATGCAATCAAGCAATAAAGCAAATTCAGAGAGAGTTCAGAAGCTAGAGCTATTTTCTCTTGGCTTGAAATGTCTTTTAGGAGGATATTTCATTGAGAAGCTAATGGAAAGTAAATTGATGTCTGAGGACAGAGCTCGGTCTGTAAAGCACTTGCTTCACGAGAGTGAGGATCTAAGTTTAGATCTCCCTCACCCACATGAACTGGACTTGGTAGTGTACTAGTAATCCCAGCACTAGGGTGGGATAGGAAGTAGGGATAAGAGACTTAGGTCAGCGAACCTGGAAGGTGAAGTAGCACACAATGCAAAAGAGACCTGGTCACAAATAAGGTAAAAGATGCCAGACACCCAGGTTGTCATCTGACTTCCACATGTGTGCTATGACAGGGATGCACCTGCACTCACGTGAGCATATACACACAGATTTAAAAAAGATGCTTAATATATGGTCACATGCATTTAAATATTCCCACTTCTCCTCTGGAGTTCTTTCCAGATAATACAGCAAGAGTGGTGCATCAGAACTTAGCAGGAGGCTGGAAGTTTTTAAAAAAAGGCATTGCAATCATGGAACAGATAGGACCTAATACATTAGAACAAGTATTCATTTGATTTCACAAGTGAGCATGCATAGACTCAAGTTGACATATTTTTCTGGAGATCTTAATTAAAATATGAAAGAGAAATTGTTAGAAAATGCTTTTTAAGTTGTAGAACCTGAATGGCTACACTGTTTTCCAACTTAATCCTCTACTTATTCTCAGGTCAACAACATCCTTTCTGCCAGGAAGGCATAGGATAAGAAAAAGATGCTTCTACCTATGAGCATCAGCAATAATGTAGGTGCAACTTAACATATTGGGTCTTCGTTTATTTAGCAGCAGGACGATGTAGATCTGAAGATTTAGGAGCAAGACAAAACAAATCTGAAATATTAAAGAAACCGTGGCCCTACAGGACAGAACATTGCTTTGCATGTGGTTCCCCACCTAATTATCTTGAGGTCTTCTTAGCCTAGGATTTTGCATCTGTATAATCAAGAGAAACTTTGAGGCCACCTAAATCTTTTATAAGAGGGCAAGTGCTCATGTACGGAAGTTAAGTGAAACATAGAGCCCAGATCTGTGGATATGGGCATCAGTGGTGATGGGTCTTTACCCTGGTTCCTCCAGTCCTGAGTTCCTCTTCCCTCTTGTCTACCAGGACATCAGATACCAGTGGGTCTGATGGTTTCAGGGTGAACCCAGAACAGACATAGAGATATTTTGGATGTCTTGGTTCTTCTAGACAAGGATGGGTAAACTGAAATGTCCATTTCTTTCATTCTGCTTTAGAAGGGGGGGGGGCTCTCATGGTACAGTTAACACTGTCACTGTCACACTTGCCACAGTGACAATTGGGTATGTGTAGAGGGAGTCTTAGTGGTGGGCTCAGCCAGACAGTCTCATGTTCTCTATTACCAGCTTCTGAAAGTGCATGTTTTCTAGGTGTTGGTCCAGGCTGGGAACTTATATCCCAGATCCTGTGTAGTTTAGGAGGGAGAGGGTTGGGTTACAACACTGTGGAAACTTATATTTGCTTAGTCAAAACAAGACAGGCATTTAATAAATCTTTCTCTAATATTTGGTTTTTGAAAACGAGCTTTTGGGATGCTTAAAAACAGAGCAGTTGGCTTCAGTAAGGGGTTGTGTGCTGAACCTATCTTTAGAAGTGTCAGAAAAAATGGGTCTGAGAAAGGACAGATGGCTTAGTGGTTACAATCACATGATACTCTTTCAGAGGACCAGAGTTGAAACCCCAGATCCAATTTGCAAGGCTCACAACCAGTTGTAACTGCATTCCAGAGAATTTAAGGTTCTATTCTGCCCTCTGTGGGTACCCACACATATGTGTGCATACTTTTTCTTATATAATACAATTAGAGATAAAAAAATAGATTGTTAAAACAATCTGTCCTCTCTTGCCATGATGATAGCTCCTGCCCTCTATCTAGTAGCTTTACAAATTCATGGATTGGAAAAATATATATAAAAGAAAAAGACCAATATTCCAGATCTATCTATCATCTAAGTATCTATGTATCTATCTATCTATGTATCCATCCATCCATGCATCCATCCATTCATCTATCTATCTATCTATCTATCTATCTATCTATCTATCTATCTATCTATCTATCTATCTATCTATCATCTATCTATGTATCTATGTGTCTATCTATCTATCTATCTATCTATCTATCTATCTATCTATCTATATCTATATCTATATATCCACTGTGCTCATTAAGTTTTAGTTATATTGATATCAGGAAGTGCATAGCACTCAAGTTTAATTTTAAAGATAGTTCCTTTGAAAAGGGTTTTGGGCATGGTGAGATGCCTCTGCAGGTAGGAGTAAAAATGCTTACCACAAAGCCTGGTGACATGAGTTTGATTCTCAGAACACATATGATGGAAAGAAAAAACTGGTTGCTGCAAATTGAACTCCTATTTCTTTCTCTCTAGTTCTTTATAAACATATAAATATAGTTACCCTATTTTGCTAAAGAGCTACAGTAATCACATCCAGAAGATATTTCTAAATAATCTTTTTTCATTTATTTTGAATTTATAAGTCATAAACACAATTACTGGTATTTTGTTTAAAACATTTGGCAAATCTTAGATTCTGGGGCATTCTATTTCCATTTTTATGGCCTCTGTCTTAATCCTGTGTATTTGCAGGACATGACACATATACCAGAATATCCAGTACCAGAACATTATCACGTTTTCCTCATTCTTCTTGTGTGGAAAAAAGTAGGCTTTAAGAAAGAAAAAAGGAGGTACTTTTTGACTCACTTTTCTAACCTTCCATTGGGCTGTATCTACCCAAAGTACAGGGAACTGTGTAGAATGAGTTTGTTGGTCAAACTTCTTCGACATCAATGAATTAAGTAATTGAATTGCAGCTTCTTTCAGTTTTGATTTTTAAAACTCCTACTCAGACAGCAAGATGCTACAGAAAACCGGTTCAGTGAGAAGCTGTGGGGAAACAGACAAGGGTGTGCTGTCTGAATCTGGTGTTCTCAACACCCACAAGAAGGAAGTATGTTTGCTTATTAATTTTGTTTCTACTAGTTCATTGTGATTGACCCAGGAGAGTTCTGCATTAGCATTTGTGTCCAGGTTGGCCAATAAAAATTAATACCATAATTGGCAGCTTCTGTTTTTAGCTTCAGAATGTATATTTGATGCCATCTCTGTAGCAGAGGGATGCCCTTTATTATTAAAACTAGCCCTTTTGAGAATTTTGACCATATTTGATCAATAAATACAGATACACATCTTTGTTTATGTTTATTCATCAAGAAACAGAGCTGGCACGAAAATAGAAATACTATTTGAATCATTCTATTATGTCTGTCTGGGATTCCCTAAATTTATTTTCCCAAGGTTAATCCTTACCCAAACATCCTAGTGACATCATGGTAATTAATCTCTCACAGTATTGGCTAAGGGATTCAAGGCTGCTATTAGAGAGAGACAAAATATGGATAAAGTGGGACTTAGCAGACGGTACTTTGCAGAGTCTCAGTCAGCTCATTTCCAGGAAAGCACATTTCTCACCTGTCTGTGGCTATAGTTGCATCCCAAGAAGTTTCAGTGCTCAGCCAGAAGATCTGTCCTCTTCACAGTGGAGACGCTGTCGATCAGCTCAAATTGCTACACATTGCTTTTCAGACAGCAGCAAAAGAAAAGAAAGCTGGCTGACCTCAGCTTCAGCCTGAAAGCAACCAGCTAGAAACCTACAGTAGAGTCAGCCATGGTTAACCTTGACTTGGTCAGATTCAACTAAAATTACCTGTTTTCCAGACTCCACAATGACGTTTGGTTTCAACTAAAAAACACATCTTGGCAAAAGAGTCAGAAACTTTGATACAATTCTTTAAGTGCAATTACAGTTTCCAGGTGGAAAAATGTCGTCTGGGGTATTACTTTAAAATGAAAGTGGGTTGTATACAGTGAGACAAACATCTTCATGATGGCCCTTTGATTTTCAGGTTCAATTGTGTTTGGATTTTTTAAAATCCCATTAATCAATCAATTAATTAATTAATTCACTTTACATCTTTATTACAAGACCCCTTCTTCTAGTCCCTCACCCCAAAAAGCCCTTCCCCCTCCTTCTTCACATTCTTCTCAGAGAAAGGGGAGGCAGCACTTGTGTACCAAGCCACCATGACACATAAAGTTGCCGCAGGACTAGGCTTATTGTCTCAGACTGAGGGCAAACAAGGCAGCTCAGTTAGGGGAAGAGGATCCACAGGCAGGCAACAGAATCAGGGACAGCCTCTACTCCAGTTGTTGGGAGACCCACATGAAGACCAAGATGTACATGTTACATATGTGCCAGGGGTATCAGTCCATCCCGTGTATGCTCTTAGGTTGGGGGTTCAGTTCTGGGAACCCCCAAGGGTCCAGGTTAGTTGACTTTGTTGGTTTTCTTGTAGTCTCTGTCTTTTCCAGGTCCCTCAATCCTTCCTTCACCTCTCCAACATGACTTCCGGATGTGGATTTCAGCTGCTTTGGCTGTTTCTGTCAGCTGCTGGGTGGAGCCTCTCAGAGGAAAGCTACACTAGGCTTCTCTTTGCAAGCATAGCAGAATATCATTAATAGCACCATGGATTGTTTCTTGCCAATGGGATGGGTCTCAGGTTTCTGCTCCATCATTGTCTCTATGCTTTTTGTAGGCACTGCACATTTTGGTTGAAGGTTTCATGAGTGGGTTGTTGTCCTTATCACTCCATTGGGAGTCCTGCCTGGCTACAGAGGTGGCCACTTCAGATTCAATATCTCTCACTGTTAGGAGTCTCAGCTAGAGTCACTCTCATAGACTCCATGGAAACTCCCTAAACCAGGTCCCTGATACTGCCTAGAGATTTACCTCCCCCTCCCCACTTCACAATTTCCACTCATTCTCCTGACTCTCTTTACCTGGCTTTCTCTACAACTGATCCACGCACCTCCTCTCCCCTTCCCTCCCTGTCCCCTCTCTCACCCAGTTCCATCACTCCATCTATCTCTGATGACCATTACATTTCCCCTTTTGAATGAGATTCAAGCATCCTCCCTTGATGTTGGTTATTGCCTCGCTGTAGATTACCTTTATTATTTTTAGGTATATGCCCTGTATCCTAGATCTTTTTAAGACTTTTACATGTAGGGGTGTTGAATCTTGCCATAGGCTTTTTCAGCATTTAATGTGATGATTATTTTTTTTCTTCTTTTAGTTTATCTATGTGGTAGATTACATTGATGAGTTTCCATATGTTGAACTACCCTTACAACCCTGGGATGCAGGCAACTTCATTATGGTAGATGACATTTTTTTTGGATTAAGTTTTTGAGTATTTGATTGGGTATTTCTACATCAATGTTCATGACAGAAATTTATTGAGTCTTTGTGTGGTTTAGGTACCAGGGTCACTGTGGCCTCAGAGAATGAGTTTGGCAGCGTTCCTTCTGTTTCTATTTTGTGCAATAGTTTGCAGAGTATTGGTCTAAGTTCTTCTTTTAAAGTCTGGTAGAATTCTGTACTAAAACTATTTGGCTTTGGGCTTTTAAGTTCATTTGTTTTGGAGACTTTTAATGATTGCTTTTATTTCCTTAGGGTTTATAGGACAATTTAGATTGTTTATCAGATCTTGATTTAACTTTGGTAAGTAGAATCTGTCTATGAAATCTATTTCATTTATATTTTCTAATTTTGTGGCATACAGGCTGTTGAAGTAAAACATAATGACTCCTTGGATTTCCTCAGTGTCTGTTGTGATGCTCCCTTCATTTCTGATTTTGTTAATTTAGATATTTGACATTGACATTACCTTTTAGTTAGTTTGGCTAAAGATTTGTCTGTCTGGTTGACTTTCTCAAAGAACCAGATCTTGTTTTTGTTGATTCTGTGAATTGATCTCTTTGTTTCTAATAGATTGATTTTAGCTCTGACTTCGATTATTTTCTTGCTGTCTATTTCTCTTGGCTGTGCTTCCCCCTGCCCCTTTCTCTCTCTCTTCCCCCTACAGATTTCAGGTGTATTTTTAAATTGTATGAAAATTCTTCAATTTCTCTATGAAGGCACTTAGTACTATGAACTTTCTTCTTAGCACTGCCTTTATCATGCTCCATAAGTTTGGGTATATTACACCTTCATTTTTCATTGAATTCTAGAAAATCTTTCATTTATTTCTTTATTTCATCTCTGACCGAATGCTCCTGGAGTAGTGAGTTGTTCAGTTTCCAGGAGTTTGTGTTTTTTCTATTGTTGTTAAAGTTCAGCTTTCATCTATGGGGGTGCCCAGGATGCAGGATGTTTTGATTTTAATAAGAAAATTTATACATATGAAGCATATACATTTTTAGAAGGGCATATTTTTCTGTTCACATCTGATGACTATGAGACTATTTTAAAAGGAAAATTGACTGGTTTATGAAGTCAACCATTTCTCTTCTTGCTTGTGGTATACACATACTTGCTATTTAAAAAAAACAATTTGTCATGTTTGAGATGACTCCCTGCACAATGGCAGTGGGAAAATATTTTCACAGGGTCTCAGTTTGTGTTTTGTAGGTCTTGTAGTTGGTGACTTTAAAAGTAACCACACTCATTTAAAGACCAGGAAAGCAGAGACCTGTGGCATGCTGGCTCATCACAAGTCTCAAGGTCATCATACTGCTGAGGTCCTGTATTTCTGGAACCTGGTAGATTTGTTAGATATTAAAATGTCCTCAGAACATCTTCCAAGCCACATTTGACCATGTTGAGATGGAGAGTTATGAAGATGAGTGCACAGATTGAAATTCCATAGTATGCTTCCACCCATATCGATGCTTCCGCCATTTGAGTGCCTGCCCCTACCAGTCAGTCTACCCATCCAGTTTATCAAGAGACCACTGTTTTGTCTTCACTCTCCAGGTATATAATTGACATATGCTTCTTTCAATCCATCAAGGAACCAAAATGTTCAAAGCTATGGAGTAGCCACCAGAGACTTTGCCCTTGATATCTCTCACTCAGGCACTCTGTATATGTAATTCTGAGGGTTTGTAAAGGAAGGACCTCAATTCTTCATCCTTAGACTCTCTTGATGCTTCTTCTTACTCTGACAGATTTGTAGTAATATTTTTCCTGTTACTAAGGTAGGTTATGGCATATAGAGACATATGTTGGAATGTTTTGGTACCTAGCAAAGACAGTGAAAAATAGTAAATGTGAACTACAAGTATGTAGTAAGACATAAGAAAGGGTCTATGTAAACATATATGAATATATTCAAAGCACAAGGACATGTAGTTAAAGTTCATATAATGGCTACTAAGAAAATAATGCCAATACTTTAAAAATATTATATAGTTTCTTTAAGTATTTTCAAATGTTATAAAATTGTAGCTACTTTTAGTACTAGAGAAATGGCCCAGTAGTTAAGAGAGGTTACAGCTCTTCCGAGGGTCCTGAGTTTGACTCCTACCACCCACTGATGGAGGCTCACAACTGCTTGTAATTCTAGGGGTCCTTGGGATTTTTTTCTGATCCCCACAGACATCTGCATCCATATGTGCAAAAACCCACAGGCAGATGCACACATGCATGCGCGCGCGCACACACACACACACACACACACACACACACACACACACAAAATTGAAATGCAAACATCTAAAAGAATTAAAACTACATTAACCACTGAATTAATTTTCTAGTTTTATATTTTATTTGTTAGATTTAATTTATTATCTTTTTACCTTTGAAAATATAATATATATTATATATAAACTATCTTCTAATATCAGAATGCAAAGCTATAAATTTTTAATTTAACAGTGTGTAGCTATTGTTGTTTAAAGCTATAATTTATATTTTTTAAAAACTAAAAATGGAGATTTCTTTATATTTTCTCAGTACAGATCTTTTAAACATATATAATATTATGTCTTTATATTCAATGGCCCTCCTTTGAAGTTCTTGATCATGCCTGTGTTCCTAGAAAGAGGTTCTTCCTACCCTACTCTACTAAAGAATGCACTTATTCAATTTAGCTTTTTAAAGATACCCTTATTCTTCACAGAATTTTAAGTAAGCATATTTATTGAATTTGATTTTTTGGGCTCAATAATTTACCATTTTTGTTTGCCCTATTTGTGATGAGAATACTACAGTCTTCCCCATTTTTATGTGTTTTGTTTCAAAATAGTTTCATACATTCTTTGACAATTTCCTTCTTGTTTATGTTGCATTTTGATAATATTAATTAAATGAAATCATTTATTATTCACATATTCCATATAGACTTGCTTTTGTTTTTAATAATTACTATTAATTAAATTTTATGCTAAGGAGAAGGCGTTCCGAATAGCAAGGGGGCAGAGAGATCTCTGTCACGAGTGCTGGAATAGCGCATCTGCCCTGCTTGCTCCAGGGAACTAGGAACCCGGTATTGGTCCCTCTGTTCCCAGCCGGTGGCTTTTGGATGCAGAACAGGCACTTGAACCATCCGCCAGCAGGAACAGTGGAGATCCAGGGACACAGGCCAGGTAAAAGGGAAAGGTGAGAACCAATCACTGACAACAAGATGGCAAGAGGAAAGAAAAAGAACATACCCTAGGAAAACCAAGACAACCTGGCAACACTAGAACCCAGCTCTCCCATCACAGCAAACAGCGGAATGCCAAACACTCCAGAAAAAGAAGAGTTGGACATGAAATCCTACCTCAAGATGATGATAGAGATCCTTAAACAAGAACAGGAGGAAAAGCATAAAGAATTAGAAGCTTTTAAAGAAGAAACAAGAAAAACACTCAAAGAACTCAAAGAACTAGAGGAAAACAGAACCAAAGAGATGAAGGAATGGAAGAAGGAATTAAAAACCGAAATGGACACAATAAAAAAAACACTAAAAGATACAACCCTAGAGGTAGAAAACCTAAAAAAGAAATCAGGAGTCACAGATGCAAGCATTTCCAACAGACTACAAAAGATGGAAGAGAGAATCTTGGGGGCTGAAGACAACATTGAAAACATAGACAAAACAGTCAGAGAAGATGCAAAACCCAAAAAGCTCATTACCCAAAATGTCCAGGAGATCCAGGACACAATGAGAAGACCAATCCTAAGGATAATAGGAATAGAAGAGTGCAAAGATATCAACTAAAAGAGAGAGTAAATATCTTCAAGAAAATCATAGAAGAAAACTTCTCTACCCTTAAGAATGAGATGACCATGAGCATAACATAAGCCTACAGAACCACAAGTAGGTTGGACCAGAAAAGAAATTCCTCATGACACATAATAGTCAAAACAGCAAGTGCCCAAAATAAAGAAAGAATACTAAAAGTAGTAAGGGAAAAAGGTCATGTAACATATAAAGGCAGACCAATCAGAATCACGCCCGGTTTCTCAACAGAGACTATGAAAGCTAGAAGAGCCTGGACAGACACTATGAGACCCTAAAAGAACACAAGTGCCTGCCCAAGCTGCTATACCCAGCAAAACTCTCAAATCCCATATATGGAAGAACTAAGATATTTCAAGACAAAATTAAATTTACACAATATCTGACCACAAATCCAGCACTACAATGAATTATAGGTAGAAAACCCAATAAAATGAGGGGAACTACATCCTAGTAAAAACAAGAAAACTAAGCAAGAAAACCAATAGAAGAAAGACACACAGGCACAATTCAACCTAAAAAAGCAATAATAGCAGTAAACAGCAACCCCAATTCCTTGATATCTATTAACATAAACGGACTCAACTCCCCCCAAAAAATACACAGACTATCAGACTGGATACATAGAAAAAACCCCAGCATTTTGCTCCATACAGAAAACTCATCTCAGAGACAAAGACAGACACTATCTTAGAGTAAAAGGGTGGGAAAAAACGTCCAAGTAAACAGCCCCAAGAAGCAAGCTGGAGTGGCTATTCCAATATCGAATAAAGTAAATTTCCAACCAAAAGTTATCAAAAAAGATAAGGAAGGACACTTTTTACTCATTACCTGGGAAATCTGTCAGGAGGAACTCTCAATTCTTAACATATATGCTCCAAATACAATAGCACCAATATTCATAAAAGAAACTCTACTAAAGCCCAAAAATACATTTCATCCCACACAATAATAGTGGGAGATCTTAATACCCCACTCTCACCAATGGACAGATCATGGAAACAGAAACTGAACAAGGACACTGTAAAACTATAAGAGACTATGAACCAACTAAAATTAATAGTTATCTACAGAACATATCATCCTAAAGTAAAAGAATATACCCTCTTCTCAGCACCTCACAGAACCTTCTCAAAAATAGGCAACATAATTGGACACAGAACAAGCCTCAATCGATATAAGAAGATTGAAATATTCCCATGCATCCTCTCAGACCACCATGGTCTAAGGCTAGTCTTTAACTACAACAAAGACAACAAAAAGCCCAAATAGACATGGAAACTAAACAATGCTTTGTTAAATGATAGCAGGGTCAAAGAAGAAATAAAGAAAGAAATTAAGGATTTTCTATAATTCAATAAAAACGAAAATACAACATACCCAAACCTATGGGATGCCATGAAATCAGTACTGAGAGGAAAACTCATAGCTCGGATTGCTTCCAAAAAGAAACTGGAGAGAGCATACATCAGCAACTTGACAGCACAGCTGAATGCTCTAGAACATAAGGAAGCAGATACACCCAAGAGGAGTACACAGCAAGATATAATGAAACTTAGGGCAGAAATAGACCAAATAGAAAGAAAAAGAACCATGGAAAGAATCAACAAAACTAAGAGCTGGTTCTTTGAGAAAATCAACAAGATTGATAAACCCTTAGCCAGACTAACTGGAGGGCAAAGAGAGAATATTCAAATTAACAAAATCAGAAAGGAAAGTAGAGACATAACAACTAAAACTGAGGAAATTCAAGAAATCATCAGATCCTACTATACTCTACAAAGAACGCCTATACTCCACAAAGTTGGAAAATTTGGAGGAAATGGAAGTATTCCTAGACAGATACAAGATACTAAAGTTAAACTGGGACCAGGTAAACCATGTAAATAATCCCAAAACACCTAAAGAAATAGAAGAAGTCATCAAAAGCCTCCCAACCAAAAAAAGCCCAGGTCCAGACGGGTTCAGTGCAGAATTTTATTAGACATTTATTGCGGATATAACACCAATACTCTCCAAACTATTCCACAACATAGAATCAGATGGAATACTACATAACTCATTTTTTGAGGCTACAATAACCCTCGTTCCTAAACCACAGAAAGACCCTACAAGGAAAGAGAACTTCAGACCAATTTCACTTATGAACATTGATGCAAAAATACTCAAGAAAATTCTTGCAAACCGCATCTAAGAACACATCAAAATGATCATTCACCATGACCAAGTAGGCTTCATTCCTGGGATGCAGGGATGGTTTAATATAAGGAAATCCATCAATGTAATCCACCATATAAACAAACTCAAAGAACATGGCCATTTCACTAGATGCTGAGAAAGCATTTGACAAAATTCAACACCCCTTCATGTTAAAAGTCTTGGAAAGAACAGGAATCCAAGGCCCATACCTAAACATAATAAAAGCAATATACAGCAAACCAACAGCCAACATCAAACTTAACTGTGGGAAACTTGAAACAATCCCACTAAAATCAGGAACTGGACAAGGCTGTCCACTCTCCCTCTACGTATTCAACATAGTACTGGAAGTCTTGTCTGGCTCAATTAGATAGCAAAAGGAAATAAAAGGGATGCAAATTGGAAAGGAAGAAGTAAAAACATCCCTTTTTGCAGATGACATGATAGTGTACTTAAGCAACCCCACAAATTCCACCAGAGAACTCCTACAGCTGATAAACAAGTTCAGCAAAGTGGCTGAATATAAACTTAACTCAAACAAATAAGTAGCCTTCCTATATTCAAAGGACAATCATGTGGAGAAAAAAATTAGGGAAAAGATACCCTTCTACAATAGTCACAAAAACTATGAAATACTTTGGTGTGACTCTAACTAAGCAAGTGAAGGACCTGTATGACAAGAACTTCAAACCTCTTAAGAAGGAAATCGGGGAAGTTCTCAGAAAATGGAAAGATCTCTCATGCTCATGGATTGGAAGAATAAATATTTTAAAAATGGCCATCTTACCAAAAGAAATCTACAGATTCAATGCAATCCCCATCAAAATTCCAATGCAGTTCTTCTGCATAGTTGGAAAGATCTATGTGCAATTTCATCTGGAATAACAAAAGACCTAGAATAGGGAAATCCATCCTCAACAACAAGAAAACATCTGCGGGAATCACTATCCCTGACCTCAAGATATATTACAAGGCAATTGTGCTGAAAACTGCATGGTACTGGTTCAGAAACAGGCACATGGATCAATGGACAGAATAGAAGATCCAGAAATGAGCCCTCACGTATATGGTCACCTGATTTTTGACAAAGGAGCTGTAAACATCCAATGGAAAAAGAACGGCTTATTCAACAAATGGTGTTGGTCCAACTGGCACTCAGCATGCAAAAGAATGAAAATAGACCCTTTCTTATCTCCTTGTACAAAGCTCAAGTGTAAGTGGATCAAAGATCTCCACATTAAACCAGATACACTGAAACTATTAGAAGAGAATGTAGGGAAAACCTTAGAACAGATAGGCACAGGAGAAACTTTTCTGAACAAAATTCCAATGGCTCAATCTCTAAGGTCAAAGATTAACCAAAGGGACTTAATGAGATTGCAAAGTTTCTGTAAGTCTAAGGACACTGTCAAGAAAACAAAATGGCAGCCAACAGAATGGGAAAAGGTCTTTACCAACCCCACATCAGATAGAGGCCTAATATCCAAGGTATACAAAGAACTCAAAAAGCTAGACACCAGATAATCAAATATTATTAACATATAACAGACATAATATGCAGTCACTGATAGTAGGATGCCAACCCCAGAGGCTCGGACAGTCCCAGAAACCACTCACAAACTGTGTGAAGTTTAAGAGAAAAAAAAAAAAAAAAAACAAAACAATAGGCTCAATTCTTACACAGTAAGAAAACATTGACTAATTCTGGGTTACATCCTGTTTTGCCTGTACTTTTTGCTCATTGTAACTAGTAAGATCTTAATTCAGAGTATCAAATATTTAAAAAAATGTATTAAAGTTTGTACATTTATCTTTGCTTTTTTAAAATAAATTTCTTCAATAAAAAAAGAAGAATCACTTATGACAGAACAGAAAATCTCTCTTGATATCTGTAGGATCCTAAACCATCCTGTAATTCTGTGCTCAATAATTTTCTTGATTGTGCTTTTCTATGAGAATGAGAGGTCTATGAAATACTAAGAGGAGCAATGTATATATATTCAGACAATAATTAAGTCAGTGAATGAGTGGCACATGCCATGATACTCCAAAGTATGAGGTACTATGCTTTTCTCACAAAAATTAGGTGGTTATAAATGGGTAAAAGATTACAACATAAAAAAGTGTTGGGGTCATCTTCCCATGCATTGTATGAAGGTTTTTCTCTTTGTTTTCAATTGTTGATTGTTGGATGGCAGAGAAATAAATGCTAGCAGGATTTTGATATTGTCATTTCTATGGCCCATCAATAGTTTTTTATTTGTAAATGTTTATCCTGTTTTTCCTGCCCCAATGATGAAAGTCAGGCAGCCCTCAATGTCTAAAGGCAACCTGAGAGATGTTTTGCTCTTGATTGGTTCAAACTGGAATATTGCTTTTTGTATAATATAAAGTGGATGTCACCGAGCTGGGGCAGGAAGTATGGTGGAACAGGGAATATGCAGGTAAAGTAGGAACAGACACACAGATTTGGGAGAAAAAGAAGACAGGTAGGAGGGAGATGGACAGAGCTGGAAGTAGGTAGTGAAAACCATATGGGGAGACTGAATGACAGATAAGTCAGGTTAAATTAGTAGCTAAGAGACTGCCCCAGCAAGGGGCCAGCTGCTTTAAACTAAGTCTCTATGTCTTAACCTCGGGCAGGATCCAAGATAGCCCTCCAATAAGGAAACTGTAATAGTTAAACATAACCTCAGGAGCCTCACTACCATCGCAGTTAACTTCCAATTGAGTCGATATCATAGTGTCAAATCAGGTTGCTGGATCGAGAAGCAACAAGAAATGATGCCCACCTATACCCATGACCCGATGCAAAGGCATGAACTTTCAAGACTCAATTATTCTGGACACAGAATCTTCCACCACAGAAATGGGGATGATGATACTTACCTTGTAAGATGTTGCAGGTTAAGTGAGATGATGTCCACAAAGTACTTATTGCAACATGATAAATGGTCCTACTCAGTAGTGCTGAATTTCACTATCTAGGTTCTCTGCTCATGGATTGATTGGAAAAAATATGTCTCTTCTCCATACAACTGAAAAAAAAAAAAAAAAAAAACAAGTCAATTTTTCATTTGATTTTCTTGCCCATTGGAGATAAGTCTGGCCTCTGCAAAATGTTTGCCAGTTTCTTAGATTGCTTTCTGGGAGCAGAAAGATGGCTATTGAATTATAAGTGCATGAATAATTAAGCCAAAACAAGAGAAGGTTGATGATAATTTTCTCCATATTATAATTGTAGAGTAATATCTCCTAAAAACCCTAGGGACTTTATTGATTTAACTGAAACCTAATCAACCAGAAACTCAGAAATACTTTCAAACACTCTTTCTGAAAGCTAATGTGATGAGGAGCTGGCTTTTCCTGAACTGTGGACTTGCCACCCTCCTTACTCTTTGTCAAATTGCTTTTAGTTACCACCCCACTGCACATCATTTTCTATAATAGAACTACTTCCATTTTACCAGCACAGCAAATTAAGTCAGTTTTACCCTATAATGGTCAGATATTTAACTAGAGACTACCCTCTTATTAGACATGTAGGTCATACATGTGGAAATTCATAGAGTTTGAAAGAAAGACATTATTATTCTGATAGTCTCAATGTCCTCATGTTAAGGCTCCCATTGCCTTAGATGTTTCTATTTTTAATATATTTGTTCATTCATTTCTGCTATTTTCTGGATAGACTCATTAATAATGAAGCACACATTTCATACTCTGGTTTGATATGAGTATATTTTTCTTCAGGTGTGGTCCTAAGTTCCTAACATCTTCACAGGCATATCCTTGGAGGGGTGGGATGTTTAACTGATCACAAACATAAGAAGAATCACTGGGTAGTCTGGAGTTTCTTTCCTTTTCTCAATTAATTCTATAACGAACATTTTTTCTTGTTCCTCCTAGCTTGACTGTAGAAGTCTACCCCTACATTAGTGGTGGTAAGCTCAGTTTGCAAAATGAGTTGGCAGGCCAGGGGTACTGTATTAGTTAGAGTTTTCTATAATATCAGGGCACACACACACACACACACACACACACACACACACACACACACACACACACAAATTGTCACTAACACAGGCTATAATATAATTTGTGCTAGAAGGGATCTTATAGGAGACCAATGAGCAAAGATGGTCATTCACTTAGTAGAGAGTGTTAGTCAGCAGCGGTTTCTATCACTAAGTTACTATGTTAATTAGAGATTAGAAAGTCTGTATACATAGTGAATAAGTATAATGAAGCAGTTGAGTATTAGCTACTCTCTCCAAAAAATGGGGAAAATTATATTTAAGAGTTGAAGATGATTTGCAAATGTAATTTTTTTGTAATCTTATCTAGTAATGAAGAACGTGGAACCTAAGAGGTGTCATCTTGCTTTGAAGAAAAGGTTGGAAAACCACTCCCTTGATTATAATGGACCACTAATGTGTAAGGTTACTATGAATGAGCTTTTTCAGGAAACAGAAGTGAAGTCTTTTCTGACTCCTGATGCTAATCCTGAACTGGGCCCATTAAATAGTTTAGGAGAGATCAAAAAGGCATTGGAGGCGAACTTTTGTCATTAGGTTATTTTGTTCATTATGATTTGTTTTGTTTCATGGGCAGTAGAGAGTGATGGAAAAAACAGACCCAGAGACGTTCAATAATACCCAGCACTACACTACTACCATTCAGGAAGGCTGGGTCAGAAGCTGAGTATGAGACCTGGATGGGGGTCCATTCCACTCATTACTGTTGCTCCTTATCAAAGGACATCAGTCAACCACTTACACTACCTATTCTTATGGTTCTGGGAATGATGGAATCAGAATCCCTGTCATTCCAGGCATGTTCTCCACCAGTGAAGCATGCCTCCAGGTCCTCAAACCATCATTTTACCTTTTCGTGGTGATGGGAGAAAGCCTGAAACCAAACACTGTGCTCAAGAGAGCCCTTCGCTTATTGGGTATTTATTTGCTACAGCTGTGTCCTTAGTTTTGTTTCTCAGAGTTACATATGGACTCCCTTTCTTTAGGACACACCCAGGTATTTGATGGCTGCTACAAGTCATCTTTTTGATAAGACGGTATTTTAATAGAATTATATATTTTTTGGCATAAATCTTGCTGACATGGTCTAGGGTAGCAATTGAGAGTCTCACCATGGGTCCAATAACAGTTTTGAGCCGTTCACAAAGATTCACATTTCCCCCTTTATTCTGTTCTGTTGGAAATTTGTTGAAATTCTCCCGTGGTGGAACCCTCAGTGCTTCCCCTCTGGCATATTTAAGCAAATTAACTGGTGTATATAGTTACTGACTTAGCTATTTGTAATTATTTGGGAATGTTCTTGGACGGTCCACAGAAGTGCTATCTCTCTGGAGTGTGTTGGGCAGATATGATAGCTTCAGGCTGGACCAGGTGCAGGACACCAGGGGGACCTTGCATTATTTTCTGTTAGAGCTCTTATTTCAAGAGGTTACTGTGTACTTGTGTATAGTGTTTTTTTTTTTTTTTTCCTTCTCTTGACTGCAAAATAGAATCCTCTAAGGTGAGTTTAAAATTGTTTTTTACATTTATTTACTTACAGGGATGGCATGGAATGCATGCTGTAGTGGTGGCATGCATGGAGATAGAAGGAAGACAACTTGCCTGAATTGCCTCTGGGTTCAGGCATTGAGCTTAGGAGGTCAGACTCCACAGCAATCTCTTTACCTGTGGGGCCAATGAACTGACCTATAAGAAAAGATTTTTTTTTGGTCTGATAAATCTGATTCAACCATCTACCAGCTGTGCATTTTTGGAGAAAATTACTTAAATTTGCCTAAAAACTGGTTAGTTGTTTTGTAAAATTGACACAATGATATCTCATTATATAGTTTTGAGTATTGAATTTGAACACATATATCAAATTTATAGCATAAAATTATAAAAGAAGAAATAAGGGTTACTTTTGCTTTAATTATGATTATTGAATTGGGAAGCATAAGGCTTTTCACATCGGTGCTATGAAGAGCTACATATAAAATATACAAACAACTCTCAGTATTACAGTCATCTAGTGTAATGTTATTTTCCATCTCTTACCTGATTTGACAGTTGGTTCCTTCTTTCTATCTTTTTTGTTCTGGAGCCTCTTGTAAAAAAAAAAAAAAGGGAGATAGAAACATTATCTTTGCCAAATGGTGAGGCACTTGTGAGGTCATGGAGAGGGTGTCTGTTTTCTTGGTGTCTCTTTAATCTCCCAAAAGTTTTTACCAAGTCTTTTTAACAAAGTTCCTGGCACAAGATGTTTCATAGAAAGACAAGGCCATAGCTGGTGGGGCTTCAAAAGACTACCAGAGTCTTGTCTTCTGACTTGTTCATGCTGAGAAATGACTGGGTCATGATATCTTTAATAAAAATTAAAAGAATTGTTGATGAAAAACTTGAATACTTAATTTTTAGGGTTAAACAGTCATTCGCTTTTAGCTCTTTGAGTAATCACATGAAAGGGTAACCTAGCTGTCTAAATGCCTCTCCAAAACTCTAAAGCCCCCAAGATTCAGTAACTACAGACTCATGGTGTGACCTGGCCTCTGAAGGGGTCTTCACAGATAGACCACAAAACATAAACCTCCATGCAGTGCTCATGAGGCAGTGTTTGAAGTCTCTGTCCTTGATCAACTTACCTCTCCAGTCCAAGGTTTAGAGTAGACCTTGACCTTTAACCATGGTTCCCTCCCTTGCCAGAGTGTGGCAAACAGTCTGTATATTCAGGACATGTGCTAAATTTTAGATTTTGACTTGCATCTTGTATTGATTTTTGTCAAGACATCCTAACGTTTTTTTTTTTTTTTTTTTTTTTTGATTTTGTTCTTAATAAAGATAGAAAAAGACATGGCAGGGAGAGCTATTTTTGAATTTTAACTGGGTGTCCTGTTCCCCTCCTCTCCCATATCCCTGGTAGCATCTGACATCCTTACTTCCAGGAGAATGACAATCGAACCTCCACCCCCTGCATTTCCTAAGTTTTTGTCACTCTTCTGACTTAAGCTAAAGCTTTTCACCAATTGGCTTAAATGGAGTGTGACCAATTGGCTCCTGATCATTAAAACACAGCCAATTTTTAAATAAACGAATAAATGAAAGAATGAACGGACAAACAAACCAACAAACCGGTTTGTTCCCCTGCACATCTTTTCATTTGGGATCCGTTCAGAAAAGAGAGCAGTCTTTGGGTCTGAGAAACTCAGCTGTTATGGAAGGCAGATCTTGTTCTGAGCAAGCCGTACTGCCCCATCCTGCTCGCTGTTTAATTACCTTTTGTTTTTCCCTTAGCAATTAGTAAAGTGCCAGCCTGTCTCAGATGTGCTAAGGAGAACCAAGAGATGTTTTTGTCCACACTTGAGCCAGAGTGTTAAAGGAAAACTGGCACATTTAAGCTTGGGGCTGGGAGCATGTGGAGATAGAAATGACAGTAATTAATATTTATCGAGCAGCCATAATGTACGTTTTTAGACATGAGCTCATTTTATTCTCACAGCTAGCCGGTACGGTCTATTCTAGGTAAAAATTGTGTTTGGCCAGGCCAGGGACTTGCTGAGATCCTAGAGTTAGTAAATGGCACAATTTAAATTTTAACCCAGGTGTTTTCACACAAGACCATCTTGTTCCTTGCTGTGAGAAGAATCTAAGCAGTGGCTGCAACAGAGATCAGTGTGGAGGAGACACTTTCATACAGGACTCCTGTATTTCCTGCGCTGTCCTCTTCACCCTTCTTCACTTGTTCAGCCATTTAAACAATATCCACCGGGAACTCCTTTGTCTCACCATAGTTCTAGGTATCCAAGATACTAACGAGATCCTGAATATTGTAAAAATAATTCCCACCCTTGTACAATTCTATTTAATTGTAGAGATCACAAAAGCCACCCAGGCATGATGTAATGGTGAGCTTAATTTGGGAGCAGATAAGGAGATAACGGAGAGTGGCAGTTGTTGGAGAGGTGGGGGATCAGCAAAAGCCTTATGGAGATAGTAATATGTGGGTTGAAATGTGAGAGATAAGAAGAATGTAGCTATGCCAACAGTTGGCTAAGTACCGTTTCAAGCAGAGAAACTGCAAGAGGACAAAGATACGAGACACTCAAGAAGGTAATTAGATTGCCTTATTATTTTCAAAGAAAATGCTATTCATTAAGGAATATTGCCTGTTCAAAATAGGCAGAGTGGAGTGCCCAGAAAGATTATTACTCGGAGAAATATTTGCAAAAGGAACAGGCAAGTAATCTGAGCAGGTTTGACACAGAGGGCTGGAAGGAGGCAGAAACAGAGGCAGACACAATGACATGGGGAAACGGAAGACTGAGAAGGGACACTGAAGCCTGAATCATCTGATAAAGAAAATCGTCAACTGCAGTGGCAGTTCTGACTTTGCTGGCTTTGAAATTCCATTTGGAATGAGGAGACAGTGAAATTGTATAAAGCCACTCTGTGCTGGCAAAGAATATACTGAGTGGCAGTTGGGATTGTGATCAAATTCAGTCTCCTCCAATTCTGCAATTATAAACTGTTTTCCAAAAGTGTAGGCAGGTAGGCTGATTAAAGTACATGCTCTGAACTAGCCAACTGCTTCCTCCAAATGTTTAAAGTTTGAGCTAGGTCCTTCATCATGCAACACTTTTCTGCGTTTAAATATTAATTACAATAATTTCATTTTTCAGCTCCACTACTGAAAATATCAATTTAGATGATGGATCATGAACCTAAGGCCGAAAGAAACATTGCTCACTTGTCTCCTTCTCTCTGCTCTTGTTAGATAAAGGAGCTGGCAATTGTCAAGCACCCACAATCACAAAGCCAGGCTTAGATGGAAAACCAATAAATTGCACTTCTACAAAAACAAAAATGAATGTCAGAAGAGTCAAAGTCTCAAGTGTAATGCGTTGCCCACTCGTGGTGTGTGCAGCCTTTCTGATATGTTGTCACTCAGCACATTTTTGTTTATTTCTCTGGATTTTTTTCCTCCAGTGAAATCACCCCAAATTGATTGTTACTATTAGATAGCAGCTAGAAAACTGAATGTGTGGGCAATAGCTCAGCGGGCAAAGTGCTTGCTGGGCAAGCAGAAAGACTGGTTCAGATCTTCAATGTTAAGATAAAAGTTGGTCTGCTAGAGCTGGGGAGTCGGAACAGAGACAGGAGGGTCTCTACTGCTCACTGGCCAGCCTGCCTAGTCCAAACAGTGGGCTTCCTGTTCAGCGAGAGACCCTGTCTCAAAAAATAAGCTGGGAGTGGACGAGTAAGACATCAACCTCTACATGGGCAAGCATAGATAAGCATATTTATGCTTGAACAGGAAATACCACACTGGCATATACATACACAAATGCTAAAATATAAAAATAAAAGGGAAAATCCTTCAGACCAACATGGTATAGGTAATTAGATTGTGGGTTATCATGGACAACTTTCTATGATAGTGTTCTTTACATTTTACAACCATAGAGAGGTACATACCTCTTCTCTCATTCAGTTACCTGTGTGGGCTCGTGCCAGATGTCAGGGTGAGATTGGTGGATTGTAGATGCTGAAATATATAAAAGAATAGGTGGAGGAGGAGAAAGAGGGAGAGGAAACCAAATTGGACAAGATAAGTAGACCAGGCTATGTCACCCTGGTCTTAGGAAATTTACCATTCATATCATGGTTTTGGTAATGAGTAGGCAAAAATAGACATCTGTATTGGGAGATTTGAGGGAGAAATACCATTTGAGATAGGTATTTCTATAGAGCAGGTTTAGGCCTAGAGGAAAGTGAGGCTGCTAACAACTGTTGATTAGAAAGCTGTGTAGATAGTTGAATACTCTTCCTCAACACTATACCCTAGCCCAGATACCAGGGACCCAAGAGGTTCCCGTGACACAACAGGTAGGACTTTAGCTGAAATATCCTAAAAAGGGGAGATAGAACCTGTAGAGATAGGCATGACCCGCAGTTGAGGGATGGGGACACCCACCCACCTCGAAAATATTAATCCAGAATTCCTCTTGTCAAAGGAAATGCAGGGACAAAGAGTGAAGCAGAAACTGAAGAAAAGGCCATCCAAAGACTGCCACACTTAGGGATCCATCCCATCTGCTGACACCAAACCCAGACACTATTGCTAATGCCAAGAAGTGCTTACTAACAGGAGGCTGGTATAGCTGTCCCCTGAGAGACTCTGCCAGAGCCAGACAAATGCAGATGCGGATGCATATAGCCAAACATTGAACTGAGCGAGGGGACCCCAATGGGGAAGTTAGGGCAAAGACTGTACAAACTGAAGGGGTTTGCAACCTCATAGGAAAAATAACATCATCAACCAACCAGACCCTCAAAGCTCCCAGGGAATAAACCACCAACCAAAGGGTGCATAGGAGTTACCCATGGCTCCAGCTGTCTATGTAGCAGAGGATGGCCTTATCTGGCATCATTTGGTCCTGAGGTGGTTTGATGATCCAGGATTATGCAACACTGGGCTGCTGAAGTAGGAATGGGTAGGCAGGTATGGAAACACTCTCATAGAGGCATAGGGAAGGGAAGAGGGGATAGGGAGCTTGTGGAGGGAAAACTGGGAAGGGAGATAACATTTGAAATGTAAATAAATAAAATAACCAATAAAAAGGAAGCTATTTAGCAATTAGGTTATAAAAGCCAGGTCTGCTTCTACCTCCTAATCCCATGCTCCCAAAAATAAGACTCAGACTTAAAAATATATTCACAAATACCTTGGCCATATAGTTAAGCTCTTCTCTGACTGAATCATAACTTAAGATAATCCATTTACTTTAATGTGCATTCTGTCACATGGCTGGTTTTTTTACTCAGGTACCATGTGTCTGTCTCCTCCCATCTTCCTGGTCAATCTCCCTTCACCTGGCTGTATCCCATAATTCATTGTTTCCTGGATGTCCCACCTTCTGTTTCTTGCCTAAGCCATAGGCTCTTAAGTTGACAGGCATCCTTATAATATACAAGATATTCTTTCTAAAAAACTGCCTCTTCCTATGTTACGGTGGAAGATTTTAAGAGCTACATGGGTGAAACCAGATTGGATGGTTTTCAAGGGGTTGTAATAGCAAGTTAGTACTTTTCTGACATTAGGTGATGACCATACCATGTTAACATACTGAGAAAAATACATGGTGGGATTGGTGAAGGATATCAGGATCACATACAAAAGGTCATAGGGACTGATGTCTAGAAGCTTGTTGGTAATTGACAAATAAATACTTCTCTCTGTGTAAGACACACCAGGGGACACCACAATGAACCATGACATTCCTTTCCCCCTGAGACTGAAGGCCACATTCTAGATAAGCTTTGCTAAAGGAGACATTGCTGAGTTCGGATCCTTGTACTAATTATATGGTGCAGAGTAAAAGGACATCTATGACATAACCTTAGTGGCCCAAAAGGAGAGGGGACATGAGTTTGATTTTGAAGGCTGGATCAACTTGAGCACCTAAATGAGACTGAATACACTGACATATACTGAAGAAAGATGCGAGGAGGAGGAGGTCATGAAGGAGGAGGTCATGGGGGGAGGACAAGGAGGAGGAGGAGGATGGGGGAAGAGGAGGAGGAAGAGGAGGACAAGGAGGAGGAGAAGGAGGAGGATGAGGAGGAGGAGGAGAAGGAAATAAATTTGGACAAGATGAATAGATCAGGCTATGCCACAAATTCTGAAAGTTGCTGTTCTGTGTAAGCAGATGCTATGATGGGCTGGTTCAGAGCAGTAATGAGAAAAGGAGGACTGATGACTCTTGAGTAATCAAGTAACACTAGGGAAGTCAATCAACAAAGATATTGAGAGGATGCACAGATAAACTTGAGCTGTAGAGAGAGTAATTGGCAAAGATCTGGAAGAAATTCTATGTATTGAATGTTTTTCTGTCCTGAGCATTTATTAAGTTGTTAGGAAGCAAGGCACACAACATTAAATTATGATTTAATGGTGTTTATGTCATCGTCAAGAGACACCTAGGATTTGGCAGTCAGGGAGCAGTGATGTCTCGTGCTAGTGCCTCAGTTATGGGCAGCAAACCTTCTCCAGAGGAAGAACAGAAAGTGGGAAGACTTCGAGGCAGGAAAAAACATGAAAGAAGAGGAGACAATAATAGAGAATTAGAGGAGAGAGAATTGTAGAAAAATGAGAGAACAGGAGAGAGAGGAAGCATAAAATATTAGATGGGGCTATTACACACTCAGAGAAGGACATATGGATTAGAAAGAGAAATAATTTTATAAGGTAATTAGTGAGAGCAAGAGAGAGAGAGAGAGAGAGAGAGAGAGAGAGAGAGAGAGAGAGAGAGAGAGAGAGAGAACTTCATACACCATGGTATATCATGGTAATACATGGGCAGCCAAATTGCTCAAGGTCCTTTGCTAAAGTGTTTTGAAGAGTTCTCAGACTTCCTGCTCTCAGAACCCCCTCTCCAAGTCTCCAACGCTTCTAATAATTTCAAAATGTGTTTCAAGGGTGCAAATCTCATGGTGCCTGCCCCAGTGGCAAACAGGTCCTCACATTTCTTCTCTTTCTTCACTGCAGTTGGGATTCCACAGTAAATGTGGTTTAGCTTCTATTAAGCCATTCGGTATTTAAGGCAGACTCTCAGGTACAGAGCAAGGGGCCTCCAAGGCATTGATCACTTTCTAATTTGAGGAAACTTTCTTCTAGATACTCAGCACTATCTACTTTTTTTATTGTATAAGAGCTATCCACTTCCAGAGAAAATACTTTAGTTTCCAAGTGCTCAGACTCAGAGCCCATTCTTTGGTGGGAAAGGGAAGGCTTTTCAGTCTTCTCTGTCCTAACCTCTCAACATTTTTATAAAACCCGAAATTACTTAAAAACAACACGAGTAAATCTTGGTTTCATGCTTTGTGAAAAATGTTAAGGTGAGAAATAAGCAACAGAATATATAGAGACTGGGAGCAAGGGTGTGTTTCTCTCACTGTTTTACAACTGACACCTACTCTAACAGTAAGTCTTACCAGCTCACCACTAAAACAAAACACAACGAGACCACAATTCTTCTCTTTGCTTTCCCTTCTCTGCTTAGTCCATTGAATCTTATCTGTGATTAAACACCTATACCCTCCCCTGATTCAGGGGCCAGAATGATTCCCTTTTGGTAGAAAATAGATCTCACCACATCATCTTTTATTTTCTTACGACTTTATTTTTTTAAAAAAGAGGGATACATATACATATTTTAAAGGCATTTTGGCAAACCGCTATATGAACATTTTTGTCAGTACTTAATTCTTTTAGAGATTTGATAGCATGCATTGAAATCCCACTAGTTACCATAAGCATAATGGTATATGCTTAATATAGATTAAGCATAATGATCTATGAATACCAAAATTTTCCACAAGGCTATTATCGTATCGATTGAATTATTAATGATTTATGGTCCAGGTGTACAACACTCTGAGAAGGTGCTATACATTTATTTTTTCCTAAGAAGGATTGAGGTTTTCTTCTTCATTTTTTTGGCCTTTGTTTTTCTTGAGCATCATAAAGCCTGTGAGTTGTTTCTGGGCTGTTCAGAGCTTTCTGGGGTTAGTATCCAATTATCAGTGACTGCATATTATGTCTGTTCTTTTGTGACTGGGTTACCTCACTCAGGATGATATTCTCTAGATGCATCCATTTTCTTAGGAAGTTCATAAAGTCATTGTTTCTGATAGCTGAGTAGTACTCCATTGTGTAAATATACCACAATGTTTGTATCCATCCACCTACTGAAGGACATCTGGGTTCTTTCCAGCTTCTGGCTATTATAAATAGGGCTGCTATGAACATTGTGGTGCATATGTCTTTATTGTATGGCGGAGCATCTCTGGGGTATATGCCCAGAGGTGGAATAACTGGGTCTTTAAGTAATACTACGTCTAATTTTCTGTGGAACCACCAGACTGATTACCAGAGTGGTTTTACCAATTTACAACCCCACCAACAAAGAAAGAGTGTTCCACTTTCTCTGCATCCTTGCCAGCATCTGCTGTCATCTGAGATTTTAATCTTAGCCATTCTGACTGGCGTGTGGTAGAATCTCAGAGTTGTTTTGATTTGCATTTCCCTGATGACTAAGGATGTCGAGCACTTCCTCAGATGTTTCTCAGCCATTTGATATTCCTCAATTGAGAACTTTTTGTTTAGCTCTGTACCTCATTTTTTAATAGGATTGTTTGATTCTCTGGTATCTAACTTCTTCAGTTCTTTGTATAATTAGATATTAGGCCTCTATCAAATGTGGGGTTATAAAGATCTTTTTCCAATCTGTTGGCTGCCATTTTGTTTTCTTGACAGTGTTCTTAGCCTTACAGAAACTTTACAATCTCTTTACGACCCATTGGTCAGAGCATGAGCCATTGGTGTTCTGTTCACAAAACTTCCCCCTGTGCCTATTTGTTCTAAGGTCTTCTCTACTTTCTCTTCTAATAGTTTTAGTGTACCTGGTTTAATGTGGAGATCTTTGATTCCTTTGCACTTGAGCTTTGTAAAAAGAGATAAGAAAGGGTCTATTTTCATTTTTCTGCATGCATTATTTAGATGGTTTACCTGGTCCTGGATTAACTTTAGGATCTGGTATCTGTCTAGGGATTCATCCATTTCCTCCAGATTTTCCAGCTTTGTTGAGTATAGGATCTGATGATTTCTTGAATTTTCTCAGTTTTAGTTTTTATGTCTCCACTTTCATTTCTGATTTTGTGAATTTGGATACTCTCTCTTTGCTCTCTAGTTAGTCTTGCTAAGGGTTTATCAATTTTGTCAATTTTCTCAAAGAACCAGCTCTTGGTTTTGTTAACTCTTTGAACGGTTCTTTTTGTGTGTGTTTGCTCAATTTCTGCTCTAAGTTTGATTATTTCTTGCCGCCTATGCCTATTGGGTGTATCTGCTTCCTTTTGTTCTAGAGGTTTCAACTGTGCTGTCAAGTTGCTAGTATATTCTCTCTCCAGTTTCTTTTTAAAAGCACTCAGAGCTATGAGTTTTCCTCTTAGTACTGCTTTTGTTGCATCTCATAGGTTTGGGTATGTTGTGTTTTCGTTTTCTTTAAATACTAGAAAATTCTTAATTTCTTTCTTTATTTCTTCTTTGACTATGCTATTGTTTAATAGAGCATTGTTTAGCTTCCATGAGTACATGAGATTTTGTTGTTTTTGTTGTTATTAAAGACCATCCTTAGTTCATGTAATCTGATAGGATGCATAGGAGTATTTCAATTTTCTTATAACTATTGAGGCTTGTTTTGTGACTGTTTATATGGTCAATTTTGGAGAAGGTGCTGTGAGGTGCTGAGAAGAAGTTGCATTCTTTTGTTTTAGGGTAACATGTTTTGTAGATGTCTATTAATTCGAATTGGTTTGTAACCTCTGCTAGTTTCACTGCATCCTTTCGCAGTTTCTGCTTCCATGTTCTTTCCATTGATGAGAGTGTGGTGTTGAGGTCTCCCACTTTTATTGTATGGTGTGCAATGTATTTTTTGAGCTTTAGTATGTCTTCTTTTATGAATATGGGTGCTCTTATATTTGGAGCATATATGTTAAAGTTGGAGAGTTCCTCCTGATAAATTTATAATGAGTAAAAAGTGTCCTTCCTTATCTTTTTTGATAACTTTTGATTGAAATTCTACTTTATTCAATATTAGAATGGCCACTCCAGATTTTTTCTTGGGGGCATTTGCTTGGACGTTTTTTTCCCAACCTTTTACTCTGAGATAGTGTCTGTCTTTGTCTCTGCGATGAGTTTCCTGTATGGAACAAAATGCTGGATTCTGTTTATGTATCTAGTCTAATAGCTTATGTCTTCTTATTGGGGGAAGTGAGTCCATTTATGTTAATAGATATTAAGGAATAGTGGTTACTGTTTCCTGCTATTTTTGCTTTTAGAGGTAGAATTGTGTCTGTGTGTCTTTCTTCTTTTGGTTTTCTTGCTTTGTTATTTTCTTGTTTTTACTAGGATGTAGTTTCCCTCCTTGTATTGGGTTTTCCCCCAAGTATTTTTTTTAGTGCTGGATTTGTGGTCAGATATTGTGTGAATTTAGTTTTGTCCTGGAATAGCTTGGTCTCTCCATCTATGGTGATTTAGAGTTTTGCTGGGTATAGCACCCTGGGCTGGCACTTGTGTTCTCTTAGGGTCTGTAGGATGTCTGTCCAGGATCTTCTAGCTTTCATAGTCTCTGTTGAGAAACCGGGTGTGATTCTGATTGGTCTGCTTGCATATGTTACATGACATTTTTCCCTAACTGCTTTTAGTATTCTTTCTTTGTTTTGAACACTTGGCGTTTTGACTATTATGTGTCAGGAAGAATTTGTTTTCTGGTCCACTCTATTTGAAGTTCTGAAGGCTTCTTTTAATGTTCATGGTCACCTCATTCTTAAGGTTAGGGAAGTTTTCTTCTATGATTTTGTTGAAGATATTTACTGTGCCTCTTAGTTGATATTCTTTGCCCTCTTCTATTCCTATTATCCTTATGTTTGGTCTTCTCATTGTGTCCTGGATCTCCTGGACATTTTGGGTTAGAAGGTTTTTGGCTTTTTCATCTTCTCTTGACTTGCCTATGTTTTCATGTTGCCTTTGGCCCCTGAGATTCTTTCTTCCATCTCTTGTAGTCTGTTGGAGATGCTTGCATCTGTGACTACTGATTTCTTTTTCTTTATTCTTTTTGGTTTTATACCTCCATGGTTGTCTCTTTTAGTGTTTTCTTTACTGTTTCTATTTCCATTTTCAATTCCTTCATCTCTTTGGTTCTGTTTTCCTCTAGTTCTTTGATTTATTTGCGTGTTTTTTATGTTTCCTCTTTAAAAGCTTCTATTTGTTTATTGTTTTTCTCCTGTTCTTGTTTAAGTGAGTTATTCATGCTCTTCTCAAAGTTCTCCATCATCATCTTAAGGTATGATTTCAGGTCTGAGTCTTCTTTTCCTGGAGTGTTGGCATTCCACTGCTTGCTGTGATGGAAGAGCTGGGCTCTGAATTTGCCAGGTTGTCTTGGTTTCCATTGGGTAAGTTCTTTTGCTTTCCTTTTGCCATCTTGTTGTCTGTGATTATACATGGTCTTGTTGTCAGTGATTGGTACCCGTCTCTCCTGTGTACCTGAGGGCCCGAGGTTTCAGGAAGAAAACTGATTCTGAGTGTTTGGCTTTTGATTGGCAAACAGTGAGCTCTGTTAGCAGTGACTCAGCTCTGTCTCTGTGGGCTCAGATGTGGGAGCTCTTGTGAAGCTGCTCTGGTAACTCAATCCTGTCCCCACAGGTCCTGAGTACTACTGGCAGGGACCTGACTCTTTCTCTAGGCCACTACGGACCCTTTTCCCAACAGCACAGTATTTTCTGCTCTCTGAGGACTCCTGATTTGCTCTCCCTGGATCTATGTGTCAGAATCCTCTCTAGTCTAGGTGTAAGAGGGTCTGAAGAATTGAACTTCAAGCACTGCCTTTCTCAGGCAAACCTCGGCTCCCACTGACAAGGGCTTGTGTCTTTGTGGGCCTGTGTGTCTTGACTTTGAGCCAGGGCTTTTCGGGCAGATCCCGTGTCCCTATGCCAGAGTTCCAGCTCCAATGAACCGGAGGGCTGCATTTTTTTACATGCTCTGCCTGGCCCTTTCTGTGCTTTGGCTACTCACAGCGCAGTCTCACCAGAGCTGTGTCCCTGGATCTCTGCTGTTCCCATTGGCAAATGGCCTGAGTGTTTGATCCACGTGTAATGTCTTTCCTGGCAGATACCGAGTCCCTATGGTAGAGTTCCTGCTCCCCTGAGCCAACTGGAGAGCTGTGTTTTCTGAGTACTGTGCCTGGCCCTCTCTGTGTTTTGACTACTCACAGTGCAGTCTCGCCAGGCCTGTGTCCCTGGATCTCTGCTGTTCCCGGTGGCCCCGCATTATCTTCTTGCCTAAATCCCTTTAAGGGTTTTCCAGAAGTAAAGGCAGAAGCCTTAAAGTTACCTATAAAAAGATCAACGCCATATTTATTATCCAGACTGGTACTATTCAGAGAATGAAAGTCCTTTTAAATGATTATGTCTGGATGGCAGCCATGAATACCTGCAGTTTCTCACTTCACTGTCACCTTGCCCTGTGATGTGACAAAGCATACTTTCTTTCTTTGGTGGGATAACTTATGAAAGAGATATATGAGTAGAAGTATATACTACTAATTGTTTAACCACATGAACTGTATGGTCTCTCAAATTTCCAATCACTTGTGGCTCCTTTAAAAATTTCTGCATATGCATGAAGCTTATAGTTGTTTATAACAAAAAAATAATTCATGTAAATAATTAAAATTGCTGTTGAAGACTGAGTTATCTTCTACTCATATACTTGCACATAAGTATACTTCTATATGCTACTAAATGTACATGTAAATGTAAATAAAACTGAATGTCACATGGTGAAATGGAAGTAAGGTAGAGGAGGGAAAAAAGAAGTGAAAGCAAGGCTCAGATACTGAAAGAAGAAAAGCAAAACAGAAAGGGTTACCCAGACAGAGAGCACCAGTTTTCATTGACAAAACAAGGCAACAAAAATACATATGTAGGGTCAGGAGTTATGGACTGGAATCTCTGAGAGGCAGACACAGGTTCAGCCCAGTTGTGGGCTCTTTAGTGTTCTTTTAAATTTCCAGCATCACTTTGAATGTCTGTATTTACATGAAGCTTATAGTGCTTTAATAAGAATAATTAATAATGCATGCACATAATAGAAATCGCTGTTGAAGCCTGAATTTGGATCCCTTATCTAACTCTACTTATATATGCTTACTGCTATTCCTGGGTAACTATGTAAACAATGACACATGTAATATGCCATTCTCTAGGGCAGGCCAAAAGAAAGTCATTTTCTACCTCGTCTTGGCCTTATGGTAGTTAGAAAATGCATCCACAACAAGCTATGCTCCAAACCACCTTGAACGTCATGGAATCTAACAAAATAATATAGTATCAATGTAAAATACTTCAGGAGTCCATTAGTGCTGCTTGACTAAGACAACACATTGGCAGGCCAGCATGGAAGGCCATTGGGATAGTCTGTTATTAACAGACATTTGCTGGCTTATGATGGGGGCAACTTGCTCAGCTCACTCCCTTCATACTCCAGCATCTGCTTCTTTATACTTGTCACCTGAAGTATCTAAACAGAAGGCTTTGGCAGGCAAATCTGTATGTAGATGCTTCCCCGAAGTGAGGGTGACCAGAAGCATTTTCTTTTCTGGTGCTTGATTCAGACCATCTTGTTGACGAAATGTACAAGCATCTCAAAAATGTCATAAGATATACCTTGGTAGCATCAGCAATAAAAAGTAATACACCTTTCCTGAAAGGATTGTCTTAGTCAAGGTTTCACTCCTAGAAGGTTAAGTTCCATAGATCTTCCTACTCTTCTAAGAAACATTTAGAGGAACTATACTCAAGTACCTAGACTGGCACAGAAAAGAGGAGAATGTCTTAGTTAGGATTTCTATTGCTGTGATAAAACACCATGAACAAAATCAACTTGGGGAGCAAAGTGTTTATTTCATCATTTACAACTTGTAGTCCATCATCCAGGGCTGTAAGAGCAGGAATCTAGAGGCAAGACTTAATGCAAAGGCTGTGAGGGCTGCTGCTTATTGGCTTACTCTCATAGCTTTCTCTCCTGATTCCTTATAGCATCCCTGGACTTGGCACCATCCACAGTGAGCTGGGTTCTTCCACATACCCATTAATCCAGAAAATACACCACGGTCATGCCATAGGTTAATACGGGGGCTATATTTTTTCAGTTGGGGTTCCCTCTTTAAAAATAATTACAGCTGTGTCAAGTTGACATAAAACAAGCCAGCACAGAGAACAAGACCCACACCCGAGGCAATGATTCTTGTGCCTTCTATGGGAGCATACACAGTTTTCAGTTTCCCCGAAGTGTTCTCTTGCTATGGCTGTTAGGAGCAGAGGAGGAGAGACTGTGATGGTATGACTTACAGAGGGATGGTTTGGCTGCTAACTATAGAAGATGCTATATGCAAGTATGGCACTGGCAGTCATAGAAGAAGGCGCCATATGTAATGATGGTGCTAGCGGCCATACAGGATAGATGCTGTAGACAAGTGTGGCTAGCTAATAAGGGAAGGAATCAGCCACAGGACTCTATTAGGTGCTGGCATGTTTCTGCTACAGGACAAGGAAGACAGAATCTTAGGGGATGTAAAGGAAATCAAATAAAGATAAGATTTATATCTGATAGATATTTTATTCTTCTTTGAGACTCTGCATCCACTGCAATATTACCAAGGTACTGAGTCCCACACGTGACCCCTAATTATTTAATCTATTCAGTAGTTATTGGTACATTTTAAAATATGACTAAAAGAACAAACAAACCATAAATCTTTCCCTACCTTGGACACTCCTCCCAATAAATGGTCTTAGATAAACAATTTAAAGATGTTATTGTAAATCTTTAAAAATGTTCTGGCTATTAATGTGATATGATAAACGCCTTTACCTTTAGCTTATTTGCAGCATGTCTCACCCAGCTTACTGGCTTCCGTTTCAGTACTGTTGGGAACTTCATAGTTTTTCCTCAGAAAATAATAAATTTTGTGTTGCTTATAACTGTTTTTAAATTTAGAAATTATCATGAAGAATTGACTCTGCATGTCCTTGTGGACAAGGTTCTAGTTGGAGCCATTAAAGTAACACATTTTGAACTTATATTTCTAGATTATTCATGAATACTACTTGTTACTGTAGGGTACATGTTTTGCATTTCACTGAACATTATTCTGAAAGATTACATTTTTGACAGCTTCTAAGTACTCCACTATTCTTATTTTAGAGTTTGTATCTAGATTTTGGAGTGCATATATTACATAAAAAGCTATCATCATTTGAAGTTGATACTATTTTATCTAAATTAAATCATTATCTTAAAGTGCCATGCTTATATATATCTTTCTTTTCATAGGAAAAATATATAAAATATTCTTTAAAATCAATATATTAGTAAAACATTTAACAATGTACTTATCTCAACTTTTATTTTTGTCTTAAGATTTTTCTCATATAATAATATTCACAATACCTCATTTTCTTCCCAAAGAACTTTTAAAATTCTCTCAGGACTTAAAAAAATTTTTTTATTCAGTTTGACTATAATGGTATGTTGTATAATAGTTTTCCTTTCCATTCTTTTTTTATACTTAAATGTTTATATTCATTTTTAAAATACAGTAAATATACTGAAAATATTTGCCTTTTTGTCATAACCTAAATATAGTAGATAGCCAGAAGTCTTTATAATAACAAGCTGATGCTGTCTGTTATATATTTTAAATTTAACCTAGACTATTACAATATAAAATTACAGAAATCATTGATGTCTTTGATGAGATTTAGTGTACTTGAAGTCACTTTAGAGAAACAGCTAGGTGTGGGCTGTATTTTCACATGTACTCTTCTTGAGCTTCAAAACACTGCATGTTGGCCAGTAATTCATAACTGAATTAGAATTAATTGGAATAATAAGGATTAGAATGTATGGAACCAATGGCTAACTAAGCCCTTTGCTCAACTCAAAGACGGCTGGATAGATATTGAGTTAACTCATTAAATAGAGGATTTTTTAAAAAGTACTATTGAAGAGCTCAGCTAAAACCAGACCAAGCCAGTACAATGTAAATCCAAAGCTTAAAAAAGAGGCAGATAAAAATTTACCAATTCAAATGGCTTCTATTCACATATCGGTAAATAATCTAAAGTTCCAAACATAGAGTTTCAAAATCCATGAGGTAGATCACACTGCTAAGCATGAATGACAACAGCTTTGCCAACATGAAAGGCCATAAAATAAGAGTTAGTAAACAGACATCAGAAGGAATATGGAGTTGCATTTATAACCAGTCAGTATATACAAACCTCCTTTTTAAATTCCTACGGGAAGAAAACACATAGGTGTATATAACAAGCTGAAGGGCCAAAGTGAGGATCGCTCAATCCCACTTGGGAGGGAGAAGAAAACAATCACAGGAGTGGGGAGGGAGGGTTCTCGGTGGGAAAGGGGACAGGGAGTGGAAAATCGGAACATGATCAAGTATTAAATGGGGGAAAAAGGACTGAAGCCCTGAGGGTCATCAAAAAGAATGGAAACAGGCAACCTTGGGAGTAGGAGGTAGAGGAATACTCCAGAATGTACCAGAGACCTGGGAGGTGAGAGACTCTCAGGAGACAAAGGGAGGGACCTTAGATGAAATGCCCTACAATGGGGAGAGGGAACTTGTAGAACCCACCTCCAACAGAAAGACAGGGCACCAAGTGAGGGATGGAGTTGCTATCCCACAGTCAACAACTCTGACCCATAATTTTTCCTGTCTGAAAGAACTGCAGGGACTAAAATGGAGAAGAGCCTGAGGAAAAGGAGGTCCAGTTACTCGCCCTAAATTGGAGTCAGCTCAAGAGTAGGCCCCAATGCCTGACACTACTCCTGAGGCTATGGAATGCTCACGAAAAGTGACCTATCATCACTGTTCTCTGAAAGACCCAACAAACATCTGAAAGAGTCAGATGCAGATATTTACACCCAACCAGCGGACAGAAGCTGCTGACCCCTGTGGTTGAATTAGGGAAAAGATGGAAGAAGCTGAGGAGGAGAATGACCCTGTAGGAGGACCAGCAGTCTCAATTAACCTGGACCCTCAAGATCTCTCAGACACTGGATCACCAACCAGAAAACATATACCAGCTGAAATGAGGCCCCCAATACTTATACAGCAGAGGGCTGCCGGGTCTGGGTTCAGTCAGAGAAGATACACCTAACCCTCATGAAACTGGAGGCCCAAGGAGTAGGAAGTTCTGGTAGGGTAGAGGTGGTAGGGTTAGGGTTAGGGTGGGGACATCCTCTTGGAGGCAGGGTGAGGTGGGGATTGGGAGTGTCCAGGGAAGATGTATGGGATGTAGAACAGTCAGAGGGTGGACAAGGAGGAGGATAAAATCTGGCATGTAATAAAAGATTAAATACAATTTTAAAAAATTGACAACATTCTTTTTTTTCTTTTTTGTAGAATCAATGAAGAAAATACATTTCAACTAATGAGAAGCTCGCCACGGAAAAGCTCCTTGGCAGTTTAATTTAATACCAGGATTGTCTTTGGCTCAGACAATCGGTGAATTCAGCAAAGAAAGTAGAATCTATTTATTTATTTTTCTTCTAAATAGAAAAGCCTACAATCTTCTCTGTTACAGCACCGCACAGCAGAAAGATGACATAGCAAGTTGGTGACAGACAACATTCTCAGAAGATAAATGGATTCTAAAATTGTTTTGGCCTGAAAATAAGTTCAGTTTTCTGTGAGCTTCGTGGGGAGAAAATCACCTTTGTGAGAAATTTTTTCTTTCTGCCTCCGAAAGGGTCAAAACCATCTCAAGGGTGAAGGAAGCTGTTGTTGTGAGGTTGGTTGGTTGGTTTTTCTCGATAACACTTATTTCTAGCAAGGAATAAATGTTTACAAAGAACCAAGGGACAGCACTTATTTTTTTTCAGTACTGAATGAAGACTATATCCTTCATGATGGTTCTCCCAGGATGCAAGACATTACTCACTTCAGCACACAGAAAAGAAAGGCAAAAAGCTGTCTCATCCCATGAGGGCAACTGACTGATGCCCCAGTGGATACAACAAACATCTCTGACAGAGATGGGTGGGTGGGAATGGGGACTGGATGGAACAGCTGAGAACACTGTCCTCTGGTCTGAGAGGAAGCAGCTGCACATCCCCCTGCTTTGTGTTGAGTGGCACGTGGCACAGTGCGCCTAGTGAAAAACAGCTATGATGAGCAGACAGGTATGAATCGTTTCCAGGAATTTCTAGGAAGGGCGTCTGAGCTGTCATGGACATTCAGATAGAAGCTGGTTGAATTCTTTGAGGTGAATCTGAGAACAAGGATGGAATGCCTTGTAGTGTCAAAGCAAAGTGGTCCAAAGGGAGAGAGACAACTGAACTCTAACAAACAAGCTGCCGAGGGTTTGGTGGACATCGAGGGAAGGTAATTAGCAGCTCAAAGTATTTGTGTTGGCCATGGCTACTCCAATTCCTCCATTCAAGAAATAATTTGCATGTAAGGCAGGTGTGGCTGATAGCCTTTTCCAGCTGGGGAACAGAGTTCCAGCAAGAGTGGGCTGTGATGCCTTTGGGATGTTACAGCATCATCAAGTGATATAGTCCTGTGACCTTCATCCTGAAGGCGATACTCAATCCCTGTACTGGGACATCCACCCGTGACACTGGAACACCCCAGTGAGGCCACGACCAGCTCATCTTTCCTTCTCTCCCTCTGCTCTTTTCAGATCTAAGATTGTTTTCCACTCTGCATCTCTGTTAAGGAATGACTTTATACCTTCACAGTGGGGACTACTGCTCTTTTTACTTATAAGTGCAGCCTTTAAAAATGTTTATCTTCATGTCAGCTCTGAGAAGTAACTGTCATATTTCATTTTATACCTAATTGAGTTATAGTTAAACGTAATTGCAAACCTATATTTGATGTTACTTGCTGCTGAACAGAAGTCTGGAACGTCATGTTTGGAATTGTCATTTTGCCTGAGCTGGTGAGTAGAACACAGTACCCGGACTGCTGTGCAATAATTTTAGCTTCCACTAGATGGCACTGTGAAAAATGGGTTGTAAAGCACTGTAGCTCCTTTGGAAACAAATGGGTTATTCTCCAGGGAAGTCTTGAGGCCCAGTTCTCTTGTCTCAGCTTTTGCTCAGAGCTCTCTGTTCCTATGTATCCACTTTTCCATCGTTGTCAGGAAGGAGATTATGAATGATTTATCTCTAATGATGAGTCATTAGTGAAATTTTCCAACGATTAATCTTTAAAAACTCCCTTTCTTGGGAACGTTGCATGGAATTTGTACCCAAACGAAAGGAGCCAAGCTGGGCACAAATGTCTCCTGACAAACACAGAGCACAGATACCATACCTGTCATTTGGGTTCATTTTGATTATTTTGGAAAGAATCCTATGGTCACTTACAGAACATACTGCTTTGAGATGTGGCACTTGAGTTCTACATTCCAGAGATAATGACAGGGCTCAATTAAGGTGCCAGTTGCTCCCCTCCGGCCCAGGTTAACAGTTCTAGCAAATATACATACCAGTCCACTTAGAGGCCTCTGTCAGGAACCAATCAAATTGACAACCAAGCCATCATAAGATCCATATTCAGATAGGTCCAAAAAGGGGCTACGTTTGAACATCTGAGTAGTCCTGAATCAGTCAATCAGAAGCCATTAAGGAAAGAACCAGAGTTTCCTAGTGGAGGTTTTACTTGAGGATTCCAACATCAGTTTTTTTCTGTGCTAAACAAGCCATCTACAGTTCCTGATAGACTCCTCCTCTACAGAGTTCAGAATCTAATGTGTAATTCTCCAAAATCAATTAATTTTAATACAGTGCTTAAATACAAGTCTTCCTCTTTCTCTCCTCCTCTAACTTAATTAATTTAAATAATAAAGATTTTGGTGCCCAGAAAGGTTGTTATCAAATAATTAAATATGGCTTGGCTTTGAAATTTGACAGTAGGCAGAAAGGGGAAGAATTTTAGGGAGCAGGAGAGGAGATGCCTGCATTGTCCCCAACAGGCTGTTAATGCTATGAATGTCAATCATTCTACTGGTAGGATGCAGAGGGGAGTGAGAACAGGGTAGAGAAAAGCCTGTATTGTAGCATAATGTAGAATCTTTACACGTTCATTCCAAAGACAGTTGGCAAAAAGTGTAGACATCAGCAATACTCATGGTAACAGTTGAGAAACAAACGGATGTGTGGGAGAAATGAAATGTTTTATATTGTGGCCCAAGACTTGTTAGGTCTGTGTCCTGCAGTTATGCAGGAAGCAGAACTTGGAATTAGTCATTTTGGATACTGATTTGAGAATTCTTAGAAAATGACTTAGGGTGCTGAGCTGCCGTCCTATGTTGCTGATTATTTTGAAATGCAAGAAAAGAGGTGTGTCGATGGAAGAAAATTTAAAGGAAAAAAAAAATTGGTACCTGATGACTTAGGAAATTTTCTTAAACCCAGATTGCAAAAGATGCTGAAATTAGGATGCTTGCTGTGCTCATTGGTTTTTGTCAATTTGATACGAATGTAGACATATTTGGGAAGAAGAAATCTTAATGGAGAAAATGCTTTGCTTAATGTGGGAGGACCCAGCCCTCTGTGGGTAATGCCGTCTCTGGAAAAGTAGTCCTCGGTTGTAAAATGAAAGCAAGCTGAGCAAGCACAGAGGAGAAAGTCGGTACGCTGTTTTGCTTTGTTCATCCAATAATTTTGCTTCAGTTCCTGCCCCCAGGTCCTTGCCTCGAGTTCTTGCCCTAGCTTCCCTGGATGAAACACTGTAACTATAAGTCAAAATGAATCATTTCCTCCCCAAGTTGTTTTTGGTCATGGATTTTTTTTAATCACAGCAACAGAAATAAAACTAAGAATCTTTCTCAGAAAAGATTGCTCTGAAGAGAAAGTAAGGCTATAGTTGGACAGTCTTTGCTTCTGCCTGAGAAGTATCAAGAGGTACTTCAGTAACATAAAGTGCCAGTCACACAGTCACACAGAGGGACCCTGGAAGAGGATACCCATGGTGCCTGTGGATTGCACTTAGCCATCCAAACTAAAGACAGTGCTACCCTACAAAGACTTATGGCAGAGACTCATCTAAAGAAACATTTCTTCCTGCTTGTTCAAAGGGTGAGCATCTGTATTTTGTCTGACCCAAAGGATTATTTAATTATCAGAAGATTTCATGTATTAACTCAGGTTTATTTCTTCTTTTCTTTTTCTTTTCTCTCTTACAACTTTATTTTAAAAAAAGAGGGATACATATACAGACTTTAAAGGTATTTTGGCATAACACTATATGAATATTTTTTGTCAGTACTTAATTCTTATAGAGGTTTGATAGCATGCATTGAAGTCCCACTAGTTACCATAAGCATAAAGTACATGTAGGACAGAACGTAATATGGAAGCAGATTTCTTGGTGAGTATAGATTAAGCATAATGATCTTCGAATACCAAAAATTGCCACAAGGCTACTTTCTTAGCTCTTGGATTATTAATGATTTAAGGTCCAGATGTACCACACTCTGTGAGGGTGCTATATATTTATTTTTTTTCCTAAGAAGGACTGAGGCTTTTATATTTTGGACTTTGTTTTTCTTGATATTAATATGGCCTGTGAGTTGTTTCTGGGGTGTTCAGAGCTTTCTGGAGTTAGTATCCAGTTATCAGTGACGGCATATAATGTCTGTTCTTTTGTGACTGGGTTACCTCACTTAGGATAATATTTTCTAGATGGATCCATTTTCTTAGGAATTTCAGAAAATCATTGTTTTTTATAGCTGAGTAGTACTCCATTGTGTAAATATACCACAATTTTTGTATCCATTAATCTACTGAAGGACATCCGGGTTCTTCCCAGCTTCTGGCTATTATAAATAGGGCTGCTATGAACATTGTGGTGCATGTACTCTTATTGTATGTTGGAACATCTCTGGGGTATATGTCCAGAAGTGGAATATCTGGGTCTTCAGGTAGTACTATGTCCAATTTTCTGAGGAACAGCCAGACTAATTTCCAGAGTGGTTGTACCAGTTTACAACCCCACCAACAGATCGGACTGCCAGAAATACACCATGTCTATTCTCAGGATCTATGCCAGAGAGTTCTTCGATTCCCATGGGAATCACACTGTTGAGGTGGATCTCTACACAGCAAAAAGTCTCTTCTGAGCTGCGGTACCCAGCGGTGTGTCCACTGGCATCTACGAAGCCCTAGAACTCTGAGACAGTGATAAGACCTGCTTCATGGTGAAGGGTGTCTCAAGGGCTGTTGAGCACATCAATAACACTATCATACCTGCTCTGGTTTGCAAGAAAGTGAATGTTGTGGAGCAAGAGAAGATTGACCAAAATTCCAATAGATGCAACTCCTAAAGATTATACTGAGGGATGTGACCCAGACTCAGGAAGGCAAACGTCAAATGTTGTCTCACTAGAGGTTCCCTACTCCAAATCTTCAGATGTGAATGTATTGGATGGAGAAATCACAGAGATCAGGGAAGACAAAGAGCCCATGGCAGGGGTGAGAGGGGCATAGCAAGTGAGATACAGGAGATATGAAGTGGGAAATGGGAAAATAGAAAGGGACTGCAATTGCAGAGAAAGAAAGTACAAACCATACCTAGGTGGAAGCCTCAAGGAAGCACATTGTTCTATATTTACCTAAAACTACACACACTTATGAGTGTATGTGCATATATCTATCTATATCTTAGGTTATATTACTTGGGCTGAAAATGCTCCACACAAGAGCCATAGACCAAGAAAAGTATACTTGCAATGCAGATGCCAGTCTCTATTTATTACATTTGCATTGAGAGATGTCATCTGCTATGAAGCTCTGGGTCATTCACAACATCAGTGGACTGTACAATATCCCAAATAGATCTCTTCTGAGAACTGTCAACTCTTGGGGAATAAAAAAAACAAAACAGCACAACTTTTCTTCTTTTCTGTTTTCGTTTGAAAGCCACACAATGAAACTCCTCATAAATATCTAACCATTTACTTCACATTGAAGTGGAAACGTACTCCCAGAGGAGTAGCATCAAGCCCAATGCAATTCTGCATAGCGATATAATTTATAGTATGCAAGACAATAATACAACTTATTAGTTGGAAGTATAAATCCAGTCATCATTAATTTTTATTGTGTCTTATAAAGAAAAACTCAAATGTGGGTAGCCGTTCTCTTTCATTGCAGAAACTTTGAAATCTCAAAACATTATATTAAAACATCATTGAAAAAAAAATCATTGAAATTTGAAAATACTGTATTTCCAAAATCCCTGTATTAAAAGAGAGTGTGTGATGGTGTCGTTATTTGCCTAGAACTACAGGTGGAGGCACAAACTTTAATCATAGTGCTTTGGAGGCAGATTCAGGTGAACCTTTGTGAGTTTCAGGTCCACCAGAGTTAAGCAATGAGATTCTGTCCTTCCCTGTCCTGAATTCCTAAAAATGATCACATTAGAGATGAACATTAACAATGCTGAGAGAAAAATATAGAATTAAACCCGGGTTTATAGTCATGCAGAGTTAGATCTCATTGATAAAATCTATTGCAGCCTTGTTTATACTTATTCTTGAGAATATTGTTTGTATCTGAGTTTTGGCTGCCTTCTTCACACCACATGTGTTTGTGTTATTCTTACACAAAGAATATGGAAACTTTAGATTTGTATGAATGCTTAACTGGAAATGTCTGAGAGTTGGCTAATCTATATTTTTTTCTGTTACTTATAGACTTATAATAATTGTTATGTCTTTATTTCAGTTCATTTCACTTCCTTCATTTGATTTAATTCATTAAATATTCATCCTAGAAATACTGAAAGCATGGAGAAATAGGATGAGTTGTTAAAGCCCTCTCCACTAAAGAAAGCCAAGTGTGTCCTTATGGTTTGTGTCTTTGCCCTCTGTATCAAGTTACCTATTAAATGTAAGAGTAGATTGCAATAAATCTCACTGTAATCAAGGCAGTGTGGTCCTGGCATATTAACAGAACCATATATCAAGGGAACAAAATAGAGTCTTGAAATAAACCCACACATATATGGTCAATTGATTTTCAATAAAGATGCCAAAGTAATTGGATAAGGATGGAGACATCTTTCCCACAAATGGTACTTGAACAACTGGGTTAAAGACATGGGGAAGAGAAACCTTGCTCATTACCCATATAAATGGACACCAGACACATCACAAACCTCAATGTAAGGGATAAAGCCATAAAGCTTGGAGACGAAACTACAAAAGCACATCTCTGTGACCTCAGAGAAAAGAAAGTTTTTTAAGAGTGAAATCTAAAGATTTAACTGTAAAATAAAGCAAGATTTAACAGGAAGGGTTGCACTTCTTATACACAACAATCCTGTGTCGGGGTGTCAAGGAGGAAGAAGGACAAACATCACTGGCATAGTACTCTACATGGTCAGGACAACAAAGTCTTTTCCTAAGCGTTCAAATCTATTTGATCTGGGTCCATACCACTCACTGGGAAATCTTCTAGAGCATTCATATTTCAGTAGATTTTAGTAATGAATAATTCCAGTCACAGAAGCTGTTTGCTTTTAGATTTTTTTGACCCTTTTAATAGGCTTCGTTAGATTTTTGTCCATGAACACGCAATGAAGCTTTGTTTTAAAACTCTGAGTCTGAGTCATTCCTGTGGTTCTGACCTTGACCATCCAACTCATCTAAAGCAATAGCTCCACACAGCGTTGGTTTAACACAACCTCATGTTGACACTGCCGTAGAGTCTGGGCTCAGAAACACTCAAGCCTTTCTTTCTCCTGACTGGGTCTGTCTGCAAACGACAAAAGGAATAGTATGGAGCTGAATGAGACCGTATTCTATTGACCCTTGCCATTTGGACAGCACAATTGGTTTCATAACGGCAAAATTTTTCTTTCTTTCCTTGGAAAAATATTCATTTTAGAAGTGATTGTGTAGTCAGTTCTTTTGTGGGTGGCATTCACTATTCTGTGTCACATACAGAGCGAAGAGGAGATCTCATTTTGGATTATTTTGCTCTGGTCTGATAAAATATATGAACTAAAACTTCCTCTTTATTTTTTCTCGTTGCTTACAGCATATACTGGAAGTTTTCAATAGAATAAATCTGCCATTTCTCCTTGTCAGTCATCTTTTGTTTCCTTCAAATAGTCTTTTTTTTTTTTTTTTTGCAACCCTCATTTTGTTCTGGCTATTCTTTCCTTTAGATGTTACACCCTAATGATCTTTGTTGTTCTTTGAAGAATAACATAAATTTAAGTTTGAATATCAACATGATAAAAACCACTTAGTTTTCATTTCAGATTCATTTCCATCTTGAATAGGTCTTTAAAGATGGAAATGTATTCTTGTTCTTTGAAGAAACCAGAACAAACAAATGGACTTTTAGCTTCTAGGGTAAAATGTGCAGAGACATGGAAGGGAATGCTTAGACCGTGTGTGTCACACAGCTCTCTGCCATTCTGCCATGACATCTATGATTGTTCTAGAGAATGTGCTTGCATATTCTATTCTATGGAGCTACTTAATGGCACTGTAGTCTAATTTAAGATATCATGGGGCATGATGAAGTCATGACAGGTAAAATTCGGCAAGGAAAGCGGTGTTAATGGTACATCGCAAGGCTGAGCTGAGAGCAAATCTCTTGTGCGTGGTGAAAACGTTATTTCTGCTGTGGCTGGGATCTTCACAGTGTATTGGCCCACAATAAGTGAATTTCCCAGTGTCATGCTTAGGAGTAAGGGTAATTTGAGCCATAGGTCTTGCTTTCTAGAAGGTGTAACAAGTGTACAGGTCGGTGGGCCTGTGCTTAAAGGTAAAACTGGAAAAATGAATTTTCCACTGACATTCAGGATGCACAGGGAAAGAGGTGGCAAGCGTCTGTGGCTCTGGCTGGGAGGCTACAGGAGGGATCCAGGTATGACTCCAGAAGGGGCTTAGCTGAGCATTCCCCACCATGCCATTTTCACTTTCTCTTCAAAAGCCTCAGCTATTTTCCAAAGGATAACACTGCTGTGAGACCTATTGAAGCCCCCTTTGCTTTCAATTTCTTTTTCCTAATATGTTTTCTGGCCTCAGGGTGGCTGAAGGTGAACCACAGTCCCTTTGACACTATTTCCTTTTAATCCCCTGATCCCAGTCATCCTTCCAGCAGCCCATTCAGTTCGCTAATTAGAACACAAGAGACTGTTTTAGCATAAACTCAGGCTCTGGGTCTTCTGCTTCTAAGCCCTTTGCAGTTAAAGGTGGGGGAGTTTGGGAAAAGTTAAAGGAGGTTAGTTTTGTCTTGGCTTCAACCTGGATTTTTAAAATTACTTTTTTTGTTTTTCTGCTGTGGAAATTGTTAGATGGAGAGGTTGTTTGCTTTCCCAGAGGGGCTGGACCTCTAGCTGTCGGTCTGCGGCCTCCTGGCCTCTCTTTGGCATTGCTTTTGCAGCAACAAACAGATGTCCATTGGATGTCAGGGCTCTGCTGTCTGGCAATATTGCTTCCTTGCTTGTCTAGATCCTAGGCCACAATTTCAGAGCTCCATTCACCTGCTGAGAGTGATCTTCAATCATCAACTGCCAGCCCCAAGCTATATTTTTAAAGTCTGATGTGATGGATGCTTATTACTTACTGTTCTGCTTAGCTGAATATAATGTGGAAACTTGGTGATATTGCACAGGACCAGACAAATTTTAACAAGATATCTAGAATTGCAGATTTTATACAGCTGTTGCATCGCTTTGCAAGGTTTGAGCTTAGAAACCCACATGGATGTGCCTGGAAGGAAACTGGAATGTTGAATTGGAAATGTCTTCCAAGTCAGGGAGTGTTTTATAATATAATCAGTCTGTGTATTTCCTATTTTCTCTCATTTTCATGCTAAAGTTTTATTGAGATAGGATTAGATGGATTGAAGTAGGGCTCATGGAAATATATATATATATATATATTTGTGTGTGTACTTGGTATATATGAAGTGAATGAAGTTAAAAACAATCCCCTTCTTTTGTGGAAGTTTGCCCCCCTCTTTGGGATTGGTTGCTTCATTTCATCACTTCTTCCTGGTAATGCAGGAACAAGGCACACTGCTCTGACTTACCACATCTTGGAGACTCCAAGTGTTCTGTACTTGACCATTCTTTGACCACTCACTTGTGGGCTAAGATAGCGATGTTAGCTCCCTCTAGAGGTGGTCCTTTGCAAGTGTTGAATAAGAGGTAGAGTTGATGGCTGGAATCTACCCAACTGTCTCTTCTGTCAAAGTCCTCCTCTTCTATTTCTTTATGAAATGTGTCTTCTATGGTGATGTCCAATCGACATGAATAAGAAAATGAGTAAAGGTAAGACATAAATGAGGTGATGTAAGACCAAAAGAAATGTGTGGTGATACACTCAGACATCACACTAGAAAACCTGAGGGCAAAGCTTGCCTATCCATCCTGCCCTATCAAGGGGAAATGTAAGTAGAAACTCTTACATCTGAGTCCAGCAGATCCTGTTTGGAATCTAGACTTATTCTAGCAGAACAGTGCAGATGTGTCAACACAGACACACAAGCACTTTCACACAGAAGAGTGTCTGACTTGCACAGTTTTAAAGCAAATCTCCAACACTTTTAGCTTAACCTGTGTAAGCCTTGCAGTGCACATCAGTTCTGTTTTCCAATTCTTTTTTTAAAATAATCTTTGTTATTATAGTTTTCCCATTCTGTGCAATACAGTTTTAAAGAGATCATTGAAGGGGGAAAAGCAGTAAGGGGAGATAGATGTTTGAAAAGAACATATTAGGACTTGGATCACTGAATGAAACGGATACCAGGATCTGCTTCAACTCTGGATACTGGGGATTTGAACTCAGGTCCTCTTACTTTCATTAAATGATTATTTTACCCACTTAAGACTTTTCTTCAGACACCTCCCCTTGATATTTGATTCAAAGTATCACTTGAATTTTCAACTCGGTAGTTTATTTTTTCTTTCATCTGTCCTGAGAGAGACCAATCACAAAATCGTATCATATTTATATCCCTGGTGACTGATCCTACAGTGAACCTGCCACAGATGTAGAAAGGAAATATTTCCATATTAAAGTCTTTTCTAGTTGATAGATAATAGATGTGTGGTTCTGTATCAGCAGCAAGAAAATCTAGCATAGTGTCCAGACTCAGAGAGAACAAATTACATAGTTTATGTAAAATGCTTGTCACAGGCACAGATGGAAGTAGTGGAGGCATAGATGCCAAGTATTTACCATTCTAGAACACTTAGTCTCTCTTCCCAGTGAACTCTGGTACATACTTCACTAAGTTGTGGGATGCATTCTTCATTCCTTTGAACTCTAACCTTAAAGACTCAACCTGTGTGGGTTTAAAAGTGCTTCCCTTGGATTGTTCACTGTACATTAGTTGTTGAGCAAAGACTTATACCCACCTACTTTTTACAACCTTCCGTGGTTGTTTTCATTATATCTGTTATATTTTGGATTTTTATTATTATTTTAACTGCACAAATTTACAGTATTGTTTTTATTTTCCAGTTGTGGAAACTGGACCACAATAAATCGTAAGAAAATTAGATGAGGTCACAATTAGCATCTGGAAGATCAAAGTTTAAATTCCACTGGGCAGATTTCCAAGTCCCCTATATTATTATTGGGATGTGCACCTCCTCTAATTAGTGAATTAAACATTCTATTCTCTCCCAAGGACCTATCACGTTACATCCAGCAAAAGCCAACCTCTCCCTTGTATTTTCCTCCTCTCCTTTTCTTTTAAGAGATATGCAAAGTGATACAAATTACAAGTCATCTCAATAATTTATCTCATATTTTTCTATTAGAATTCCATTAACACTACTTTCTAAGGCTCATGTTGTTCTAATACTAAAGTGCATAATAATAGCGTTATAAATTACATGAGGGTGAGAAAGGAAATGGCCTAGGAAGGATGAATTCAGAACGTGATGTAGAGAGAGGAGAAGAGGAGTCAGAAAAATAAAAAAAATTGTCAAGTCAAAATAATTAAGGGCAGTTAGTGGAATGTTATCACTTTTTGAATTGAACATTTTAGGTCATAAAATTCATTAGCAGTCAACATTTTGAATCTGTTTTGAACCAGTGGAGGAAAGGTGATTCAGTGTTAAAAAATCTCATATTTATCATAGGATATATATATTAGACATACACATATGTGGACAAACTAAACTTTATGAAGTAGAGTTCTGGTTGTGGTTTCTTTCAGTCACTGCCCATCATTTCCTTTTCTTGCTTTTGAATTGTCATGGGTGGTGTTTGGATTTCTTGGCCTCTGTCTGGAAAAAGCTCACATATTCCTATGCTTACCAGATTATGGACAGGGTAACAGAAGCATAGCCAGTTTTTCAGCCTTGTCCACAACTGCTGTACATATATCTTCTTGGGATGTAGAATTAATGAGAACACAATTTTGTCACACAGGTTTTTTTCCAAATTAATGATGAAACTAATATTTTGTTACACACACACACACACACACACACACACACACACACACACACACACACACACTACCAGAATTCACAGAATTTCATTGGCTATCTGCAGCTTCAACCTTTTGCATGATGTTCTTCCGATGTCTCTTTTTTCCTTCCACAACTGCAAAGGTCAGAGGAGACTGGCCCAGTCCTTGCTGAGAAACAGCCTTACCAGGAAGCAGGAGACTGATGACAATGATTCATGGGCTGTCAGTGATGATCAGGACTTCAAAAAGTCATCAGGATTGTTTGGTAAAACATGAAGATAGAACATTTCTAAATGTGTATTTCACTGTTTTTAGTAGAATGTCAACACTCTGTTAACTGAGGTTATAGCTGACAAAACTTGAGTCAGTCTGTCCTGAATTAGGATAATATTCAGAGAATGAATGCTGGAATGCTTACATGAAAGAAGAGAGGCATGTTATGGTTCTTCTAAGTGACCGGCATGCTCTGCATAGTCCCACTGTCACTGATATATCCTTGTTGATGTCATTCATGTCATTGCTAGATACATTTCATATATCATTGTAGGTGTCATCCACTGAGAAATCCTACACACACACACACACACACACACACACACACACACACACACACACACTGGCATAAAGCTTATTCTACAGAGTTATTTTATCTATATTATCAGTATCTATATTTGTCAGTATCACATTGTCTAATTGTCAAAGGACTAACTCCATGAGGGCAGGGATTGTGGTGTACCTACTTTTCTGCAGAATGAGAAGACAGAGACTAGTGTAAAACTGTCAAAGAAAATGATTGGCTGTAACTGACAATTGAGGTCAGGTGACTAAATGTACAAATGCAATTTTTTAGAAAAGCAAGGCACTAGCTTGCCCATTACTGAGACAATATGTAGGAGTGTGAATATTAGAGTATAGAGACGCATGACAACGTTAGGTTTCTATAGCATTCAGGTTATATAGCATAGGGTCATATAGTATTCAAGGAGTTGCAGGTGAATAGCTATTTTGTAATTGACATAACATATACACAGATTTATTTTGTATAAACTGTAACTTATAACTTGAATTAATGATGTATATATAGACTGGTACATTGTACTACATTTAATTCTCAGTGTCTACCCTTAAGAGGAACTAAATAATATATGTACTAGCTAATTAAAAAATACACACTATTGACCTAAGAAGAACACAATATTCATAATATATGGAATCAGATTGTGTGTGGCATAATTGAGAGGATCAATTAATTTTGTTTGATTATGAAAAAGACACAATTCAGTTCTAGTTCTGCAACAAATATGCCCCAGGCATATTTACATAAAACTTTATGTAAATGTTAAGAGAGACTGGGAAAAGATGAAATTTTGGTGAAAAAGTAAAATTCCTCAAAATTAAAACGAGAAATTACAAATGGAGAAAATGAAAACTCCATTCCAAGTATTATATTATTGATACAAAAAAAGGAGGCATGTTCTAAATTTTGAAGTTTGTTTGTAATTGAATATTCTTGATGGCAAAGGAACCAAGCCTTTGCTAAAACTTTGTATCTTGAGGAATAGTTTCCTTAAATTGATCGATAATTTCAAGAACTCCAAAATCCAGCTATCAGAAAGTTAACATTTAATTCCCAAATTTTCTCACTCTTTAAATAACCTACCTCTTCAGGGGCTGTTACATTGTTGATCCTTTCTCTATCCTCTCAAAGAGTCCCTTGTCTCATCCTCCATTCTGTAGTAACCAGCATTTATCAACTGCGTTCACGTTGTAGATCACTAAAAACACTCCTTGGCTTTTTTTTTTAAACTTTATTTTAAAAAACAAAGATTAAAAAAATTTATTAAACATTTTTGCATAAATGTATACAAATACATTTTTGTCAGTTCTTGGCTTTTTTTTTCTTCTTCTTTTTTTAAGGTTTGATACTCTGCATTAAGGTCTTACTAGTTACAATGAGCAAAAAGTACATGTAAAACAGGATGTAACCCTGAATTAGTCAATGTTTTCTTGGTGTGTAAGGATTGAGCATAATTTTTTTGTTTGTTTAGTTTTGTTTTCTTTTTCTTTTTTCTTTTCTTTCTTTTTTTTTTTTTGAGCTTCAAACAGTCTGTGAGTTATTTCTGGGGCAGTCCGAGCCTCTGGGGTTAGCATCCCATTATCAGTGACTGCATATTATGTCTGTTCTTTTGTGACTGGGTTATCTCACTCAGGATGATATTCTCTAGATGCAACCATTTTCTTAAGAATTTGGTTAAGTCATTGTTTCTGATGGCTGAGTAGTACTCCATTGTGTAAATGTACCACAATTTTTGTATCCATTCATCTACTGAAGAACATCTGGGATCTTTCCAGCTTCTGGCTATTATAAATAGAGCTGCTATGAACATTGTGGTGCATGTATCTTTGTTGTATATTGGAGTGTCTCTGGGGTATATGCCCAGAAGTGGAATAGCTGGATCTTCAGGCAGTACTATGTCCAATTTTCTGAGGAATCGCCAAACTGATTTCCAGAGTGGTTGTATCAGTTTACAACCCCACCAACAGTGGAAAAGTGTTCCTCTTTCTCCACAACCTTGCATCTGCTGTCATCTGAGATTTGGATCTTGGCCAATCAAACTGGTGTGAAGTGGAATCTCAGGGTTGTTTTGATTTGCATTTCCCTGATGGCTAAGGATGTGGAGCACTTCCTTAGATGTTTCTCAGCCATTCATATTCCTCAATTGAGAATGTTTTGTTTAGCTCTGTACCCCATTTTTTAATAGGGTTATTTGATTCTCTGGTGTCTAGCTTTTTGAGTTCTTTGTATACCTTGGATATTAGGCCTCTATCTGATGTGGAATTGGTAAAGATCTTTTCCCATTCTGTTGGCTGCCTTTATGTTTTCTTGACAATGTCCTTAGCCTTACAGAAACTTTGCAATCTCATTAAGTCCCATTTGTTAATCTTTGACCTTAGATCTTGAGCCATTCGTGTTTTCTTCAGAAAATTTTCTCCTGTGCCTATGTGTTCTAAGGTTTTCCCTACTTTCTCCTCTAATAGTTTCAGTGTATCTGGTTTAATGTGGAGATCTTTGATCCACTAACACTTGAGCTTTGTACAAGGAGATAAGAAAGGATCTATTTTCATTCTTCTGCATGCTGAGTGCCAGCTGAACCAACACCATTTGTTGAATAGGCTGTTCTTTTTCCATTGAATGTTTACAGCTCCTTTGTCAAAAGTCAGTTGACCATATACATGAGGGCTCATTTCTGGATCTTCTATTCTATTCCATTGATCCACATGCCTATTTCTGTACCAGTACCATGCAGTTTTCAGCACAATTGCCTTGTAATATATCTTGAGGTCAGGGATAGTGATTCCCGCAGATGTTTTCTTCTTGTTGAGGATGGATTTCGCTATTCTAGGTCTTTTTATATTCCAGATGAAATTGCGCATTGATCTTTCCAAGTCAAAGAAAAACTGGGTTGGAATTTTGATGGGGATTGCATTGAATCTATAGATTGCTTTTGGTAGGATGGCTCTTTAGTTTTTATTGTCACAATCAGTACATTTAATCAACTAACTGGATGTCTGCATGTTCGGAATGCAAAGAATCTATCACTATTCACAAAACAAATCCAAGTGAATCAAAGAATATAACATCAAACCTGATACATTAAATCAGATAAAAAAAAATGTCAGAATAGCCTGCCACAGGAGACAGCTTTCTCAATAGAACACCAATCACACAGGCACCACGATCAACAATTAATAAATTTTTAAAGTCATGAAACTGAAAAGCTTCTGCAAGATAAAGGACACTGTCAGAAGGACAAAACATCAGTCTATTGAATAGAAAATGATCCTTATCAACCCTACATCTTGCAGACAGCTAAGAGCCAAAATTAATAACCAACAACCCAAATAACACAATTAAAAAATAGGGTACAGCGCCAAATAGAAGAGTCTTTTTTTTCTTTTTGTAAAATTGTTATTTATTTACATACTAGTTGTTGTCCCTACTCCCAGTCCCCCTGTCACTTTTTCTCATTCCATTGCTCCTTCCCCTTGCCTCCTAAAGAATGCTCCTCCTACCAGCTTTCCCCCTTCCTAGGAACTTAAGTCAAGCACTTCTTCTCCCACTGAGGCCAGACCAGGCAGACATCTGCTATATACTTGCCAGAGGGCTTGGACAAGCCTGTGTCTGCTCCAGGTTGCTGACTTAGTTTCTGGGAGCTCCTGGGAGTCCTAGTTTGTTGAGACTGCTGGTCTTGCTATGGGGGTCACTCTCCTCTGCAGATTCCTTAATCCTTCCCCTAATTTAACCATTGAGGTTCCTGACTTCAGTCCAGTGGTTGAATGTAAATATCTGCCTTAGTCTTAGTCATCTTCTGGCAGGGCCTGCCAAAACAAAACCATTATAGTCTCCCATCTATAAGCACATCATAGCATTAGTAATAGTGTCAGGCCTTGGTATCTCCTGCCCCTGAAATGAATCTCAAGTTGGACCAGTCACTGGACTGCCCTTCCTTTAGTCTCTTCCCCATTTTTGTCCCTGCAGTTCTTTTAGACAGGCACAGTTCTGCGTCAGAAATTCTGACTGTGGGTTAGTAACTCTGTCTAACTTAAAGCCCTGTCTATCTACCGGAAGTGGACTCTTCAAGTTCCCTCTACCACGTTTTGGGCATTTTGACTAAGGTCACCCCCATCGACTTCTTAAAATATCTCACCTTCCAGGTCTCTGGTACTTTCTAGGGGCCTCCTGCCACACCACCCCCCACCCCCCATTGCTGCTCATTTTCAATTATTCTCCTCACTCTCTGGGCTTCTCTCCTGTTCCTCCCCCACACAGCTGATCTTGTTCCCCCTTTTCTCTTCCTTTCCCCCTTCTCATGCAGGTCCCTCCCTCCCTCTACTTTCTGTGATTATTTTCTTTCCTCTTCTAAGTGGGATTGAAGAATCTTCAGTTGGGCCTTTCTGCTTGCCATACTTCTTATGGTCTCTATGTTGCATCCTAGGTATTCGGTACCTTTTGGCTAATATCCACTTATTAGTAAGCACATATTATGTATGTCCTTTTATGTCTGAGTTACTCCACTCAAGATGATATTTTCTAGTTCTATCCATTTGCCTGTAAAATTCACGATGTCCTTGTTTTTAATAGCTCAATATTATTCCATTGTGTAAATGAACCACATTTTCTGTTTCCATTCTTTTGTTGAGGGATATCTGGGTTGCTTCCCACTGCCATGAATGTAGTGAATCAGGTGTCCTTGTGGTATGGTGGGGGCACTTTTGGGGTATATGACCAAGAGTGATAAATCTTTGTGTTCAGGTGGAATCTTAAATGGCCAAGACACACTCAAAGAAATGTTTAATGATCTTAGTCATTGAAAAAATGCAAATCAAAATGACTCTGAGCTTCTATTTCACACCCTCAGAATGACTAAGTTCAAAAAATCAAGTAACAGCAAATGCTGGCAAGAATGTGGAGCCAGGGGAACACTCTTGGTTAGTTGTTGCTGGTGGGAGTGCAAACTTGTATAACCATTTGAAAAACAATTTGATGGCTTCTCAGAAAATTGGGAATAGTTCTACCTCAAGCATCAGCTGTACCACTCCTGGGTAAACACCCAAAAGATGCTGCATCATCGCTTAAAGACACTAATTTAACTATGTTCATGGCAGCTTTATTCCTATTATCCAGAAACTAGAACAACTCACATGTCTCTCAATCAAATAATGGATTAAAAAATGGTACAATTAAACAATGGGATATTTACTCAGCTATTAAAAACAACGGTATCATGAAATTTGCAGGCAAATGGATGAAACTAGAAATGTTCACCCTGATTGTGGTAACCAAGAACAAAAACGATAAATATAGTACGTACTTACTGAAAAGTGGATATTAGCCATAAAGTACATGATAACCACGCTACAATTCACAGAAATTAAGTATCAAGTAGAACCCAAGGGAGGATGCTTGAATCTCACTGAGAAGGGGAAATAAAATAGAGTTATGTGATGGAGGGAGGGAACTATGAAGAAGCAGGAGTATGGAGGGAGAACAGGCAGGATCTAGTGTAGGGAGGATAGTGGCAGGGAGATTTCAGGGAGAACTGGTGGGAGAGAATCAGTGTTGGGGACATCTCTAGGACAAACTAGAAATCCAGGGCAATGGAATCTCCAAAAAAATCTATGAGGGTGACTCCTAGCTAAGACTTCTATCAATAGGGGATATAGAACAAGAATTGGTCACTTTCTCTAATCAGGCAGGACTTCCAATGTAGTGATAGGGATAACAATCCAGCTGTAAAATCTTTGACCCATTGTTTTTCCTGATTACAAGATGTCTAGGGATAAAGAAAGAGCAAAGAGTGAGTGAATGGCCAACCAATGACTCATGCCATGAGAGAGCCCATCCCTTAAACACTGTTAATCATACTCCGCTATGCTTTCAGACGGGAGCCTAGCATAACAGTCATTTGAGTGGCTTCATCCAGAATCTGATGGAAACAGAAACAGGGACCCACAGCGAAACATTAGACAGAGCTCTGGGAATCTTGTGAAAGAGAGGTAGAAAAAAAAAAAAAAAAGAGCCAGGAAGAGGTCAAGGATTCTACAAGAAAACCTAGAGAATCAACTAACCTGAGCATATAGGAGCTCACAGAGATTAAACCATCAACCAGAGAGCATATAGGGGCTGGGTTTAGTCCCCCTACATATATTTAACAGATGCAGAGCTTGGTCTCATGTAGGACCTCTAACAGCAAAAGGAGGGGCTGCCTTTGATTATGTTGCCTGCCTTTGGATTCCTTTCCCTTAACTGATGGCCTTGTACAGCCTCAATAGATGAAGATGCAGCTAGTCTTATACAGTTTCATATGCCAAAGTAAGTTGATATGCATGGCAGGTGTCCCCTTCTCTGAGGAGAAAGGAAGGGGGACATAGGACATGAGTGGAGGGATGAGGGGTTCTGATCAGGATGTAAAGTCAATAAAAATAAATAAAGGTGAGGCTGTTTTCATGAAGAATGAGATGTGAGAAGTGAGAGACTAATTTACAGGCCTGTGGTCTGCTTGCCATCCCTATTTCAAGATGCCAGTTAATGGCAGTTAGGAAGCTTCTTGAAGCAAGTATTAAAGAAAACAGAGATTCTTGGGTCTCAAGTCACAAATCACCGAGTTGAATGGATGGTCCTCAGAATAGATCAAGTTCATAAAAGCAAGAAATTAAATGACTTTCTGCTTTCCACCTGAGATTTCTGAATTGTCAGCTAAGTGGTAGCTGTCTCTTGGGAGAGGGTGGAGGCATCAGGCAGAAGCTGCTTGGTGGCCTCTGTGTGCTGCAGTTCAAAGAGGTCTGTACTTACTACACCCTGCTGTTCTCCTCCATGTCTGAATTCAAGACTAGCTACAGACGGGAATTTGAACAAAACAACCACAAAACAAAATGAAAACCACTCATTCCTAGACTTCCCCAATTCTGATTTAGTAGATAATATTTTTTAGACCTAGGAATTTATGCCTATTATGTTGCAAAAGTTGATGAATTCTAAAACATACTCATAGATCTGCCATATAACTCTAAAACATTAATCTATTAACCTGTCCCCTCTCAGCTCCAGGCCACAATAATATGCTTTATGTCATTCTCAGTTATTTTCCTGCTCTAGAATTTGATACACGGGATCAATGGCTCTTTTTCTTAGGAATAATTGTGAGATCTCAATAGACTGCCCTTTTAATTTATGTGTGTTATTCTATCATCTAGGCAAAATCATCATTTGTTTAGCAATTCCTTTGCTGACATTTGTGGGTCTGGCTTTGTCCATGATAAATAAAACAATTAACATTTATATATGTGCATTTCGCCTGGGTAAATACGTAGGATTGGGGTTGTAGCATATCATATCTCTTTTGCTTTCTAAGATGCTGGCCAAATTGTTTTACAAAGTATTTTGCTCATTTATATGAACAAACAATGTGACAGTTCTAGACTCTGCCCCCACAATATAACCACTCTTCTCCATTTTTTTTCTCTGCAGTCATGCAATTCAGTGTGTAGTGGAATCTCACTGGAAAGTATTTATTCCTTCATTCCTTTATTCATTTATTTTTAGTATCAGTAAAGATACTGGTCATACCTTCTCTGCCTATCGACCATCTGTGTACCTTCTTTTCTAATGCAGCTGTTCACATAAAGTGAGTAAACAAAATAAATTATGGAAAAATAGATCTGGTGAAAATTGAGTTTTCTCACATTAGATGATTTAATTAATAAAAGGTCTTCATAGATGTACCGAGGACCTTGGACTTTAGTTAATTCCTGATAAATCAAATCGACAAACAAGAATAGCCATCACAACCCATTTGTCAAATTTACAGACTGTTTATTTTTAATGATTCAGTAACTGCTGTAATTTAGAATAGCCAACGATGTGAGCTGACTTACGGTTTGACCAGCTCAGAAGGTCCTGCTCATTTTCTCAAGTCGATTGTTGTCTTATTACTAAATTTTTTTTCAGGTAAGTGAGCTACCTCCCTGAGCTTTAAAATATCTTTCTAAATTCTACAAATCACTTGCCAAATCAGAATTCTTTTGAAGCAAGTAGCTTGTCAGTTTTATCAGTTTATAAATGGATGAGTTGTGTCCTACCTCATCAATTCATGTGTTTAAGTCCCAACTCTCAATAACTCAACATGCCTAGAATTGGATAGGACCAATTGAAGCAGAGTATCACTTCCCTCTCTTTCCCTTTCTCCAGTCCCTCTCAGCTATCTTCCCTCAACACCCTCCCATGCTATCCCACTATCAAGTTGGTAGTTTCCTTTTATTTCATTATATTTGTTACATATAAGCCTTGAATACACATACATACTAACAGCACACATGGGCTTAGCAGGACCAAACACTTTAAAACGTGATCCACTTAAAATGAGACTGTCAGGTTAGGCCTTAATCCCATATGACACTGTCTTTATGGGAACATGAAAGGTACAAACACTAGAAATATATGAGTTCAGAACAAAGCAAATTTGTCGGCCAAAGAGACATTCCAAATGAAAACAATCTTGCCAGCCCATGATCTTGACATTCCATCTTCCAGAGCTATATGATGCATAAGTTTCTGTTGTCAAAGTCATAATTCTGTAGTGTTCTGAAACTTTGCCCACTTTTGCTGACAGAGTTACTTTCAAAGAACAAATGTTTTTAATTTTTATGAAATTCATTCTAAAACCTTTTATCTTTGCCATCCATGTGTCTGTATGGTTCTTGGCTCTTTGGTTAGTTCCACTGATCTACACACGGATGTCTGTTTTAATCAACTCTGTAGGTTAACACAGTGTGTTTTCACATATTGAAATCCTTGGAATATATGTTATCTAAGAAACCTAACTAAATTCTGTGACAGCATTTTTGACTAGTCACTATGTATATGAATCTACACTAGAAAGGTAGGAACTAATCAGAGAATCTCTAAGGATTCTGGGTACTTGTTCTCTTCCTTCATACCCAAATTCAAAGCTAGTATGAATTTAAAGAGATTCTCATGGAAAGAAATGTCGCCAAACTGTTTAAAGTCAAAATGGGAGGGTTCTTTCCCAGGAGCATCTGTTAAGTGACATTAGCATTCATTCATGAGCATCTGTTCAACTGTGATACATTGATTCAAATGAGAATGAATGTTGCTTAGACACAGAAAGAGCTTCTATGTAATGTAAGAATAGGATCAGAAACTGTCATGGGGATGGACTTGGACAAACAGAGGGAGTAGGAATAAACTCTCGCACAGTACTCACCTACATCAGCAATATGCTTACTCGTGGAAGATGTTATCTTTATTGCTGAGAATAGTAACTAATGCATGCTTGATGCATTAGACATGCTAAGGAAATAGGGAAAAGGGCTTAGATGATTGGTAATAGAATCAAGCCAGAGAGACAACTAATGTACAACATAAAGGGCACAGAAATGCAAAGATACAATGAAGAACAGGGTTAGGTTAGGTTAGTGAGTGTTAGGTGCAAAGACAGACTCTATTTACCAACTGTGACCTTGGGAATAAAATTTGCCTGCTCTAAGCATCATTTCATTCATCTGTAAATGTCAGGACGACACACAACCCATTAGACATACTAATAATATTTAGTGCCTCTCTTTATAGACGTGTATCTCAATCTTTAAAGGAAAAGCGATCCTGTTCGTGAGTTAACTTTAGAACTGTCAGGAGTTCTGGCTATCAGCTTCCATAGGTATTTGATAAATGAATAGCAACACTGGAAATACTTGATACTTTCCTTTGTGTAACAAAAACTAGTAGTTAATGCTAACTCATTGTTGCTTTGTTTATTATTCTATCTCAAGAAGGATAATATTATTACCACCATCTAGATCTTCATTGATGACAGTACCTACATGCTACAAATATAGACTGCTCATGAAGGTCTTGTGTAGTCAGGATAAGTAGGATTCCTTAGCATTCCAATCCTTGCTATACAGAGAGTCACATGTTGTAAGTGTATCATTGGCTAATACTTCATATTGAGATGATCAATTATTTATTCAAATGATATTTCAGCAGGACACGTTACCCTGGTTTGTCAAACCTGGACATTGTTTTAAAAACAGAAGAACTGACATCACATCTTAGTTTTCTCCTTTAGGAAATGTTTATACTTAAAGGCAAGTACCAATGTTTGTCCTCTAATATAGGTACAGTTCTGGATTTCCTAGTCATTAAAATATACAGCAAATAGGCTACCCCCAAAAAAACTAGTGAGAAAATGGGTTTCTTGTAATTTACAGTTTGTGGACTCTGAGGCCTCAGTAGGTGCTTGGGTAGTCATAGCTCTAGCTTTGTAATTATGTGCTGGTTATCCAGTAATCAAGAAGCACAATAGAGGCTTTGGGAATCCACTTTATTCTTCTATTAGAGAATAGAGAAAATGAATTGACATGTGTTTTCTTTGATAAAGTCCCAAAAGCTTTTGCAGAGAAACTGAAATACCATTCTTTCTTTTTCTTTCTTCCTCCTCTTTTTCTTCTCCTCCTCCTCTGAGTTAAATGTATCTAACCTTGATCCCTGGGAACTCCCAGGGACTGAACTACCAACCAAAGAGCATACATGGGCTGGACCTATCCACCCTCTACCCACAATGCCCCTGCACATATGTAACAGATGAGCAGCTTGGTCTTCATGCAAGTCCCTCAAAAACTGAAGCAGTGCCTGTCCCCAATCTGTTGCCCGCTTATGAATCCCATTCCACTAACTAGGCTGCCTTGTCTGGCCTCGGTGGGGGGAGAGTGAGCCTAGTCCTGCACTGACTTGATGTCAGAGGAGAAAGAGAGTGGGCAATGGGGGAGGATCTTCTTGAGGGTGTACTGGGAGGAGGGGGAACAGATACTGGAGTGTAAAGTGAACAAAAAATACGTTTTAAAAGGCAAAAAATCTTAAGGCAAAGTAAAATAATGTTTCTTAGTTGCTCGTGGGAGAAAAAGGAGCTAAGTGAATGAGTATTAGCAATTCACATTAGGCTAGAAAGTCTAACCCCTCAAATGAGCAACTCTTTGCATGCCATTTGCTAAGACATACATAGTTTTCAACATCAGCCAAAAGTAAATCTATCATCTCTTTAGGTTATAGAGGGTACTTATTACCCTGGATTCTCAAAGGTATTTATAATCTATGGATTATTTTTATCAGACGCAGGAAATGACATAAGAGGCAGTGTTTCTTCAACTCACTCAACAGCTACTGTTAGTATGTAGGAATCTTTGAGAAAAAGTAGTGTAACATGAACCCAAAGGTTTGCACAGAAATTCTCTCACTAATTGCTAAAATTAATACTCTTTCAAAACCAAAGAGTTGTTGAAGTGTATATTTATGTAGCAACCATTAATAGTAGTTGGAATAGAATGAATCACATTTGGCATTGTGAAAGAAACATGAAACATGAAAGTTATCAGAATCAAAGTGGAGTTGCTGGGTCAATGCAATTGACTAATAAGTGACGATGCCAGGCTGTTCTGGGTAGTGGGCTTGCCAAGTGATGGACAGGTATTGCAAGATGCAAGATGTTTGTGGCCTTGTTCCCTAATCACTGTTATTAGCACCGTAGTTTTCAAGACATTGGCTTCTGAATCGGAAAGACCTGTGTTCAGTTTCTAATTTTACTATTTTAAAACCCAGAAAGTTACTTACAACTTCCCTAACAGAAATCTTAAAGGTTAGCTGTGCCAGGAAGAGGAGACATGAGTCTGCACTGAGTGATCAAAGTTTCTTTTAATTATTGATTCCAGATGCTATTCATTCCTCAGACTGCCAATCTAGAAATAGAAAATTCCATCAGAGATTCTCTGTGATGAGTTTTATTAAGGGATTTGAACGGGCAATGCAAATCTGCATGCCACGGTGTACCACGGGCATAGTCAAAGGTGGAAGCAGGGGATAAAGTTTTAACTTCAAAACTGAGAAGAATTAGATAACAGCATTTGGTCCTGATGATGAATAAGAAGCAGGTTGTCCAAGGACAAGTGGACATTGCTGGACATATGTCCTTTTGATGTTCCTTTTTTGTGGTTGCTTCTCAGTTACTGTTCAAGCTTATGATGCTGATAATCTCCTGTGATTATTTCTATTAGGCTCTCCTCTTTAGGAATTCTTCAGAGTGGCTTGTCTTAATTTACTTTTCATTTATTGGAGTTGACACAAAGAACTCCACTTTGACTCTCATGACTCTCACATTCCTTTCACAAAAACAAATGTGATTCATTCACTTCCAACTGCTGTTCACATTTCCTTTATCAACATATACTTTGAGCATCTTAAATTTTTTGAAAGAATATTCATTTCAACAGCATTAGAAAATTTTCTTCACAAGCTTTTGGTTTTATGTTATACTATTTTGTGGAAAATTATTACATCTTAGTTCTAGTTGTTAGATTGTCATTGAGGAAACTCTTTAATGTCACTGTTTGTCTACTATAAAACAATTCATATTTTGAAAATATAAGAATTCAGTGCAATAAATATTCTTTTATCCTAAAGAACTTGTGTTTCCTCTTTTGCTGATGTTGAAAATTATGTACCTTTTTATATGTCTGCCACAGAGAATTCTCAACAGAGGAATCTCGAATGGCTGAGAAACAAAGAAAAGTTCAAAGTCTTTATTCATTACATTACACTACATCAGGAAAATGTAAATAAAAGCAGCTTCGAAATTCCATCTTACATAAGGCAGAATGGCTAAAATAAAAACTCAAGTGCTTGCACATGTTGGCGAGGATGGAGGAAGGGGGACACTTCTCAATTGCTGGCAGGAGTGCAAACTTGTACAACCACGTTGGAATTCAATTTGACTGCTTCTCAGAAAACTAGGAATAGTTCTATCACAAGACCTACCTATACCACTCCTGGGCATATTCCCAAAAGATGCTCCACCATACCACAATGACATGGTTCTTAACTATGTTGTTCATAGAAGCTTTACTTGTAGTAGCCAGAAACTGGAAAAAACATAGATTCCCCTCAGTTAAAAACTGGATAAAGAAAATATGGTATATCTATATAATAGAATACTATTCAGCTCTAAAAAACAAAGATATAAATTTTGCTGACAATTGGATGGATCTTGAAAATATCATCCTGAGTGAGGTAATCTAGTCCTGAAAGGACATGCATGACACATATTTACTTATAAGTTGATATTAGCCACAAAATACAGGATGCTTGTGCTATACATCATAAAAGGAGGGCACAGCAAGGATGCTTGAGTCTCACTAGAAAGGGAGTATGGAACCATGGTAGAAGGCAGATGGAGAGAGAGAACTGGGAGAAAGAGGTAATAGACAGGGGAGTGTGTGGGGGTGTTAGGAGTCAGGAGGGAGAGGCAGGGGGATGGATAGATGGCCATGAGAATGAATAGAAATCTGCAACTGACAGGAGTGTGTGGTAGGTTGGGGGCATTTCCTGGAAGAAATGGAGACCTGGGTTAGGGAGGCACCCAGAATCAATAGGGGTGTCTTTAGCTGCTACTCACATCTTGGGGATATAGAGCATGAGGAGCCTGCCTCCTCTGTCCAGGCAGGAACACCAGTGGAGTGATAGAAACACCAACCCACACACAAAATTTTCCACCCAAAATTTATGCTGTCTATAAGAACTACAGGGATTGTGAATGAAACAGACTAAAGGAATGGCCAATAAATAACTGGACGCACCTGAGACCCATCCCATGGGCAAGCACCAATCCCTGACACTATTGATGGTACTCCGTTATACTTGCATACAGGAGTCTAGTATGGCTGTCCTCTGAGAGGCTTCAACCACCAACTAATTCTGACAGACACATACGCCCACAGCCAGACAGTGGATGGAGCTTGGGGACAGTTCTGGAAGAATAAGAACTGCAGCCCGTAAGTGGATAGGAATGCCACAGACCAAAAAAATCAGTTAACCTGGACCCTTGGGACTCTCAGACTGAATCACCAACCAAAGAACATATAAAAGCTGGACCTAGGTCTCCATATATATATATAACATATGTGCAGCTTGTATTTCATGTGGGTCCCAAACAACTGGAGCAGGGTCTATCCCATAAGTTGTTGCCTGTATCTGGGTTGTTTTTCTAGCTGGGCTGCCTTGTCTGGCCTCTGGGAGAGGAAGCACCTTGCCTTGTAGAGACTTGATATACCAGAGTGGAGGTATTCCCAGGGTGAGGCTCAGAGAAGGAGAGAGGGAGGGGGAAGAATTGTAGGAGGAGGTAACCAAGATGGGGGCAGAGAGTGGGGTGTAAAATGAATAAGTAAAAATAAATATAATAAAAATATTTAATAAATTCTATCTACACAGTTGTTCTTTATGTTTTCTATGCTTTATTTCATCTTAAAATTTCTCATTTTAAAATTTTAACCTCATCTTTATTATTTGTTTCTATTCTCTAATTGTTTTATTTTATCAGTTCTACTTTATTTAAACTATACAAGCAAACAGAAATTAGAACATAAATCTATGGACAAATAGTTTAATTACACCATCTGATGAATTTCAATTAGAAACCAAAACCTTTTATTACCTATAGAAGGAGGATGATGATGGACTGTCCAGCCAGAAATATCTGTTACCTGTTGCTTCATAAAAACCACTATTATATTTTATAGCCTAAAATAATGGCAGTTCTGCAGGAGGCTGACAGGATAGTTAGCATATGATAGTACCTGTCATGCTGGTTGGGTCAGGAAGCCCCATCTGAACTGACTTCTGTTTATCACTCATACCTTTGCTTGGGCTTTTCCCAATCTGCTTTTAGGGCATCAGGAAAGAACAGGGGATTCTGAACTAGCACTTTCCCCTCTACTGCCTATGTAGTATTTTTTAAAATTGTTCTTTCACCACATATGTATGTATGTAATCAAGTTTAGATTTAATGGGTAGAGAAAGAGACTCCACTTATTTTTGCTACACTAGAATGGGGTGTAGGTGCAGAGATAAAACTTATCGGTGGCCCATGGCAAGCAACCTCACAAAGTGGGATTAAATAAAGACTAAATTTAACAAAGAGCAGCTAGGAATTAGTCATCTGTGCTTATTGGGCACCACGGTATATAGAGAGTGATATTTATGGAGCAGATTTAGAGGAAGGAGCTGTTTTAACTCTAGAATTTGAGTCAATGAAGGAACAGTGCCTATGATGTCAGGCAGGATCCCATGTGTCATAATAAATGTACAAACTCTACTTCCTTTTTCTCTGACTCAAGATACGTCTTAGAATCTGAGCAAGAGAATACTGCTGGAAGGTTATGGGGGCAGTAGACTGAAATTCTCAGGGTGTCACAGATACTGTGATTTGCTAAAGCTCCAGCTATGATTTTGCTTTGAAGGTGATTGAGGAATCTATATAGGGAAGGATTATATCAAAATTTACTATGTCATATGGTTGCATTTTCCTTTGTTGGTTTTACTCTCATACTGCTAAGTATGTTAAACTATTACAGGGATAGAATTACACTTTAAGCATGCCCTGTGGGACTTTCTGACAGCCATTCTAATAACTGTCCCTTTGAGGTAGATCTCACCCACTTATACATGGCTTTGACCTTATATAAATCACCACTTCTTCCAGACCATTTCTGGAACTATCACTTTCCAACTTCTACCACCCCCTTAAAAAGGGGGAGTGATCTTCTCAGGGATTTGCTGATGTAACTCTTAGAGAATTAGGGAAGGATCAGGGTAGGGAAGAAGAATAATATTTCCCTTTGCAATTTAACTGGTCATGGGTGGATTGATTCCATTCAGTATTTCACTGAGCACTTACTCTGTGCTAGAGCCTATTCTCGGTGATGCTTAGCATTTTCTCAGTTATTCCCAAGAGACTCCTGGAAATTATCAAGTAGATAGATATTCTGGAGAGTAAGTTTGTCAGAATCAAATAGTGATACAAAGAAAAGACCATATTAAAATGCATCTGCCCCTAATCCCTTTTATCTTGAAACCATGAAAAATACATTTTAAACTTTTTAATAGCTTGAATTTACTCTATTAGAAAAACATGGAAACTCTTTGGATTGCATCATAGACAAAAGGGGAAAGATGTGTTCTGAGCATAAACTCTGATAACTGTAAATTAGGCTTACTTGGGTGGTATTCAATGTACATGAACAAAATCTTAACCAAGCAGTTCATTCAGAAACAGAAATCTTGGTGGCTGAATATTCAAAATTCATTGAGGAGTTCTATCCTTTCTCTCAAAGATAAGTGCCAAGTCCTTCTCTTAATTATATGCTGAATAAAGTAAGATATGTAGCAAGAGAGAATGCATTTTAAATTTCTATTCATTCTCAACTTGTCTTCCAATTACACAAAACATCTTTTATACAGAATACCCAGAGACAATTTTCTGTTGAGAATGAGGACAGGCTTTTTTTTTTTTTTTTTTTTGCAAGTCAATAGGGTTGTCTTTATGTGGTCAGACAGAGTCAAAATGACATTTGTAACAAGGCAAGCCTTTACTCCATGCCTGAGAGTTGAAAAAAATCTATGTTAACTTCAAGCATTTAATTGGGAGCTATGTCCTTTGGAGGGATCTCATAAGTTAGAGAAAGGGTGTGGCATTCAGGTAATGGGGATGAATCCAGGTGAGAAAAGTGGAGGAGGATTATAAGGACTAGTAGGTTAAAGAAAGGAAAGTCAGATGAAGTTCTATTGATCAGCTGGTGTGGTAAGAGGACAACAGCTCAACCAGTTCTGTAACTATCTTTTGTTTCTTGACAAAATTGTGCCTTTGAACGGGAAACTGAATTTGAGAGAGGCAAAAGTCAAAGTGAGGGAACATAGAAACAAACCATTGGAGAATCTTGATCAAACTGCTAATAGCAAGTAATAAAGAAACATCAACTAGTAAAAGTGGCTTTATAAAGAAGACCCAAGGCAAATACAAAGAAATGGCTTCTTGGGATGGAGTAGAGACTATACAAATTTAAGAAAATAACTAATGTTTCAGTCTGGCCAAGGTACTGTCAGTATGTACCCAATGAAGACGATTCATACCTGGTGGGGGGAGGGAAGAGAGAGACTGGGGCCTTACATCACATTTAACATGGTACCCATCTGGGAAGGACATAGTAGACAATTAGTTATGGAGAAAAGTCAGAACCCAAGACTCACAATGCTCAGAAGAACAGGAAGAATAAAAAATTAAACAAACAAATGAACAAACAAAGAGCAAAAGAATAAAAGCTACAAAACAGAGCTGGTAGAGAGTGTGTGGGGGAAAAAGGTCATGGACAAAAGAGCACAGGTTTTTTTGTTTTGTTTTGTTTTGTTTTGTTTTGTTTTTTAGAGGAGAAATGCATGCTTTCTCTTTTTTTGAATCGTATTAGTCATATTTAATTTTTGAACAACTTTATTTTAAAAACAAGAATAAATGAACAAATTTTAAGCATTTTTGCATAAAAGTATATGAATAAATTTTTGTCAGTGGTTAGCTTTTTTTTTTTAAAGGTTTGATAGTGTGCATTAAGATCTTACTAGTTACAATGAGCAAAAAGTACATGTAAAACAGGATGTAACCCAGAGTTAGTCAAAGTTTTCTTGGTGTGTAAGGATTGAGCATAATGTTTTTTAATCTTTTCTTTCTTTCTTTTTTTTTTCTTGAACTTCATGCAGTTTGTGAGTTGTTTTTGGGGTGTTCAAGCTTTCTGGGGTTAGTATCCCATTATCAGTGACTGCATATTATGTCTGTTCTTTTGTGACTGGGTTATCTCACTCAGGATAATATTCTCTAGATGCATCCATTTTCTTAACAATTTTGTTAAGCAATTGTTTCTGATAGCTGAGTAATTGTGTAAATGTACCACAATTTTTGTATCCATTCATCTACTGAAGGACATCTGGGTTCTTTCCAGCTTCTGGGTATTATAAATAAAGCTGCTAAGGACATTGTGGTGCACGCGTCTTTGTTGTATATTGGAGTGTCTCTGGAGTATATGCCCAGAAGTGGAATAACTGGGTCTTCAGGTAGTACTATGTTCAATTTTCTGAGGAACCGCCAGACTGATTTTCAGAGTGGTTGTATCAGTTTACAACCCCACCAACAGTGGAAAAGTGTTCCTCTTTCTCCACAACCTTGCTAGCATCTGCTGTCATCTGAGTTTTGGATCTTGGCCAATCTCACTGGTGTGAGGTGGAACCTCAAGGTTGTTTTGACTTGCATTTGCCTGATGGCTAAGGATGTCGAACACTTCCTTAGATGTTTCTCAGCCATTTGATATTCCTCAATTGAGAACTTTTTGTTTAGCTGTGTACCCAAATTTTCAATAGGGTTGTTTGATTCTCTGATGTCTAGCTTTTTGAGTTCATTGTATACCTTGGATATTAGGCCTCTATCTGATGTGGTGTTGGTAAAGATCTTTTCCCATTCTGTTGGTTGCCGTTTTGTTTTCTTGACAGTGTCCTTAGCCTTACAGAAACTTTGCAATCTCATTAAGTCCCATTTGTCAATCTTTGACCTTAGAGCACAAGCCATTGGTGTTCTGTTCAGGAAATTTTTTCCTGTGACTATGTGTTCTAAGGTTTTCCTGGCTTTCTCATCTAATAGTTTCAGTGTACCTGGTTTAATGTGGAGATCTTTGATCCACTTACACTTGAGCTTTGTACAAGGAGATAAGAAAAGGTCTATTTTCATTCTTCTGCATGCTGAGAGCCAGTTGGCCCAACACCATTTGTTGAATAGGCTGTTCTTTTTCCATTGAATGTTTACAGGTCCTTTGTCAAAAATCAGGTGACTATATATGTGAGGGCTCATTTCTGGATCTTCTATTCTATTCCATTGATTCACATGCCTATTTCTGTACAGAACCATGCAGTTTTCAGCAAAATTGTCTTGTAATATAGCTTGAGGTCAGGGATAGTGATTCCTGCAGATGTTTTCTTGTTGTTGAGGATGGATTTCACTATTCGAGGTCTTTAGTAATTCCAGATGAAATTGCACATTGCTCTTTCCAAGTCAATGAAGAATTGGGTTGGGATTTTGATGGGGATTGCATTGAATCTGTAGATTACTTTTGGTTCGATGGCCAGTTTTAAAATGTTGATCCTTCTAATCCATGAGCATGGGAGATCTTTTCATTTTCTGAGATCTTCCTCAGTTATCTTTTTAGAGGTTTGAAGTTCTTGTCATACAAGTCCTTCACTTGCTTAGTTAGAGTCACACCAAGGTATTTCATTGTTTTTGTGACTATTGTGAAGGGTATCTTTTTCTAATTTTTTTCTCCACATGTTTGTCCTTTGACTATAGTAAGGCTACTAATTTGTTTGAGTTAATTTTATATCCAGCCACTATGCTTAACTTGTTTATCAGCTGTAGGAGTTCTCTGGTGGAATTTGTGGGGTAGCTTAAGTACACTATCATGTCATCTGCAAATACTGATGTTTTTACTTCTTCCTTTCCAATTTGTATTCCTTTGATTTCCTTTTGCTGTCTAATTGCTCCAGCCAGGACTTCCAGTACTATGTTGAATAGGTAGAGGAAGAGTAGGCAGCCTTGTTGAATACCTGATTTTAGTGGGATTAGTTCAAGTTTCCCATTGTTAAGTTTGATGTTGACTGTTGGTTTGCTGTATATTGTTTTTATTATGTTTAGGTATGGACCTTGGATTCCTGTTCTTTCCAAGACTTTTAACATGAAGGGGTGTTGAATTTTGTCAAATGCTTTCTCAGCATCTTGTGAGATGACTATGTGTTTTTTTTCTTTGAGTTTGTTTATATGACAGATTATGTTGATGGATTTTTGTATATTAAACCATCCCTGCATCCCAGGGATGAAGCCTACTTGATCATTGTGAATGATTGTTTTGATATGTTCTTGGATTCGGTTTGCAAGGATTTTGTTGAGTATTTTTGCATCAAAGTTCATGAGTGAGATTGGCCTGAAGTTCTCTTTCCTTGTAGGGTATTTGTGTGGTTTAAGAATGAGGGTTATTGTAGCCTCAAAAAATGAGTTAGGTAGTATCTTATATGATTCTATCTTATGGAATAGTTTGGAGAGTATTGGTATTAAGTCGTCAATAAATGTCTGATAAAATTCTGCACTGAACCCATCTGGACTTGGGCTTTTTTTGGTTGGGAGGCTTTTGATGACTGATTCCATTTTTTTTTTTTTTTTTTTTTTTTTTTTTTGGTGTTGTGGGATTGTTTAGACGGTTTACCTGGTTCTGGTTTAACTTTAGTATCTTATATCTGTCTAGGAATTCATCCATTTCCTCACGATTTTCCAACTTTGTTGAGTATAGGCTTTTTGTAGTAGGATCTGATGATTTCTTGAATTTCCTCAGTTTTAGTCATTATTTCTCCACTTTCCTTTCTGAGTTTGTTAATTTGAATACTCTCTCTTTAGTTTGGCTAAAGGTTTATCAATCTTGTTGATTTTCCCACAGAACCAGCTCTTGGTTTATTGATTTTTTGGATAGTTCTATTTGTTTCTATTTGGTCTATTTCTGCCCTAAGTTTGATTATTTCTTGCTGTCTACTCCTCTTGGGTGTATCTGCTTTCTTTTGTTCTAGAGCTTTCAATTGTGCTGTCAGGTTGCTAGTGTATGCTCTCTCTAGTTTCTTTTTGGAAGCACTCAGAGCTATGAGTTTTCCTCTAAGTCCTGCTTTCATTGCATCCCATAGGTTTGGGTATGTCGTTTTTCCATTTTCATTGAATTCTAGAAAATCCTTAATTTCTTTCTTTATTTCTTCTTTGACCCTGCTATAGTTTAATAAAGCATTGTGTAGTTTCCATGTGTATATGAGCTTTTTGTTTTCTTTGTTGTTATTAAAGACCAGCCTTAGACCATGGTGATCTGAAAAGATGCATGGGAGTAGTTCAATTTTCTTATATCAATTGAGCCTTGTTCTGTGTCCAATTATGTGGTCAATTTTTGAGAAGGTTCTGTGAGGTGCTGAGAAGAAGGTGTATTTTTTTGTTTTAGGAAGATATGTTCTGTAGATATCTATTAATTCCAGTTGTTTCATAGTCTCTGTTAGTTTTACAGTGTCCGTGTTCAGTTTCTGTTTCCATGATCTGTCCATTTGTTAGAGTGGGGTATTAAAGTCTCCAACTATTATTTTGTGGCGTGAAATGTATTTTTTTGAGCTTTAATAGGGTTTCTTTTATGAATATGGGAGATTTTGTATTTGGAGCATATATCTTAAGGATTCAGAGTTCCTCCTGACAAATTTCTCCTGTAATGTGTAAAAAGTGTCCTTCCTTATCTTTGTTGTTAGTTTTTGGTTGGAAATTTACTTTATTCGACATTAGAATATCCATGTATAGCCACTCCAGCGTGCTTCTTGGGGCTGTTTGCTTGGAAGTTTTTATCTCAAACTTTTTACTCTGAGATAGTGTCTGTCTTTGTCTCTGAGATGAGTTTCTTGTATGCAACAAAATGCTGGCTTTTGTTTATGTATCCAGTGTCATAGCCTATATCTTTTTATTGGGGAGTTGAGTCCAATTATGTTAATAGATATCAAGGAATAGTAATTGCTGTTTCCTGCTATTGTTGCTTTTGTAAGAGCACAGGTTTTATCAGAAGGACTTTACACTTGATTATCCTTCAAGTCTGCCTTTACGCAGACCACAATTAAGAACTCTCCTTTACAGTCTAGGAAGTCCACTACAGTTTTGGTGAGTCAGCTGCCCTGGGTAAAACAAGTGGTGAATGGCACCAGCTTGGTGAGGCTGACAACAGAGCTTGTGGAATCCCCATCCTCTCTTCTTGGTTCTCTTATAATTGTTCTGGTTGTTCATGATGTTCATCTATCCATGGCTCCCGAGATCACCCAGCAACACGGTCTTAAAACAAAAAGAACACCGATGTAAGAGCACAGAACTGCACAGGCTTCAGCACAACTGTTCAAGGTGATTTGCCATCTGTCATTTATTGGTTGGAGAACGGAATGGAAACTGGATCCATTTGGTTTTCATTAAGTCACTATAGCCTTAGCTTCAAATTGAGATGACCATGAATGACCATAATTTTCATCTTAAGAGTTCAAAGTTCACAGACCATCTCTAATTTGAGGAATTAGTAATCTGGAAGGATTTTCTTTCATTGCTCTAGGATTAGTTTATTTGGAGATTTCAAATTTGCCTCTGTAATAAAAAATAATTTGTCAAAGTTTGTGAGAGTTTCTGTATCAGCAAATCAACACAGACTGTATAAGTTGCAAGAGGTCAGGGCTCAGGTTGCCAGCACTGAGGTTGGACTGTCCACAGTGTAATCTTAGTAAGGGAAAATGTCTAAATTCTTGTGTAGATGGGTATAAATACGTGGTATCTAAATATGTAGATATGTTATATAGATACATGGCCTCTATGTACCAATTCCAAACAAAAACGATAGAATCTTGGGCACTTTCAGTACAAAGAGAAAAGGCAGCCCATCCAAGTGTCTGTGGAACTTTCATACTTTACACGCAAGCATTGACTCTTGTGCAAGTCAAAAGCCTGACAGAGACTCTCAGCCCTGTCCTGATGAAAAGCAAAGCACTCAGCTTTAAAGTAAAGCTTGCTTTGAATAATGACTCCTTTCTGGATTAACATACCCCTTACATATTGGGATTAACTGTTAATTAACATTTACAATACCCATTACATATTGGGATTTCTAGATCATTCAATCCTGACACAGGCATGATGATATTCATGGCCAGCACTTGAGCGTCATCTCATCCTTTATTTCTGTCTTTTTCTCCTTTTGTATTTATTCATTTTTGTTGTTATTGTTGCCAAAGATCAAAACCCAAGTCTTGACATTCTAATCCAACTTCACCATTAAGTGATATTGGCCTTTTGAGGAAACATTAAAAAAATACCTTGACATTTAATAAGTAGTGAAGAACAGTCTCTTGAGTAGCACCTCCTGGGTGCCATTGTCTTTTAAATAACTCCAAGGATTGAATAAGATTGTTTGTTGGTCTCGGATGGCTTGCTGCAGACTTACATCTTTCTTTTTCTCTCTCTAATTTACTTTTAAAATTCATTTTACATCCAAATCACAGTCGCTTTTCTCTCATCTATTCCTGTTCCCCTTTACAAATTTCTCTCCCCATCACTCCCCACTTCTTTGGGATGGGCCCAGTTCAGTTGACTCTATAAGTCATCTTGTGCTGTACCTGATACCCCTGTCTTGCTTAATTCGATTTCCTTAGTCCTCGAGCTCTGCCTGATGTTTGGCTGTGGGTCTCTATATCTGTTTCTATCTGCTGCTGAATGAAGCCTTATATCTCTTATCACTTCTTTTATTCACGGACAAAATGTTAAGAATGGTTGACAGTGGTTAGCATTAATGCAAAAACACAAGTGCTGTTACAATGCAGGTATCATGGGAAAAGGGAAGAAAGGTTATTTATATGGCAATATTGGTAAAAATTTAGATAATTAAAATGGTAGTAATATACATTTTTAAATGTTAAGAAAAAAGTGATTCTGAGAGTCCATAATATTTAAGAACAGTTTATTGTGGAGGTTGCTGGAGTAAAGATTTTATATCTACTTCTGGAGGAGTAAAAACAGAACAAAAGTTTCGGCCTTACTGTTATGATTTGAATGATATAAAAAATCCCTATAGGCTTATATGTATTGAATACCCAGTTCCAAAGTGGTGGCAGTGTTTTCTGTGGTTCTATTACAGTTAAAAGTGGGATTTCACTGATGAATATAGGGCAGGAGGGCCAGACCTTGAGACTTTTAGCTCACCCCCAATTCCTGTCTATCCCTGTTTTTTTTTCTCCCATAAGATGTGACCAGCTGCCAGTCCTTGCTGTAAAGAAGCTAGTTACCTGGTATATTTCCCCTACCATATAGGACTGTACCATCTGAGCCTAAACAGACTCTTCTGTAAGGTGTCTCTGTTGGATAACAGCTACAGAAATTAATAGTTAAATGTATTAATAAATACACTGAATAATGTTTTTGAACACTAACCAGGATATGGTCATTGTGCTAAGTGGCTAATCTCTCTTAATTGTCACAATTTGGAATAGCTACTATTATACTTGTGTTGTATAGAGGGAGAAACAGAGGAATTCAATATACATTAGTTAGGGCAGCAGGAAAGGCTTTAACAGGAAAAACTTGAAGACACAACAGCTTCCCTCAACATATTTATCATTTTTATGTGGTCCGAACTTAGGAAAAGTTTTTTGATACCTAACAGGAATAAATTTGTGGGGTTGAGGTGTAAGCCACACAGTTACTCAGAGATTTAGGCTAAGAAAGAAACTACCATTCAATATAAGGTCATGTTTTGGCCTTGGGCATCTAAAGACAGGAAATAGAATGTAAAAGAATTTGAGGATGATTTTTAAAATTTTTTTGATCTTTTTAAAATTTTGTATTTATATATGTATTTTTAAATTAATTAATTTATTTTATAAAATGTTATTATAGCTCACAAAATTTATTATGTAATAATATATGATGAATACATGATTCTTTTTCTTTTTTTTCTAAGAAAGACTGAGGCTTCCACATTCTGGCCTTCCTTCTTTTTGAGCTTCATAAGATCTACGAATTGTTTCTTGTGTATTCAGAGCTTTCTGGGGCTAGTATCCAATTATTAGTGACTGCATATTATGTGGGTTATCTCACTCAGGATGATATTCCCTATAGCTGTACTAGACTTTCTGTATCCATTCTTCTGTTGAAGGACATCTGGGTTTTTCCAGCTTCTGGCTATTTGAGGATGATTTTATAGGCTCTTATTTCTATCAATTCTGCCTATGTTCCCCTAAGCAAAATTTTTACTTGTTCATCTCCAGACTTAATTAAGAGTTAAAATCATAGTTTCTAAATGTATTTTTATAAAAGATTTGCCCCCACTCAGGGTGATATTTTCTGTTTCCATCTATTTGTCTGTAAGCTTCATGTCCTTGTGTAAATGAACCACATTGACATTATTGATTCTTTGGTTGAGGGACATCTGGGTTATTTCTAGTTTCTGGCTATGATGAATAAAGCTGCTATGAACATAGTGGAGCAAGTGTCCTTGTGGTATGGAAAATATCACTGTAAGTGTGGTAACCCAAATCTAAAAGGACATGCATGGTATGTATTCACTTATAAGTCAATATTAGCTAGAAAGTACAGGATACCCATACTACAGTCCACAAATTCTAAGAAACTAAATCTCAAGGAGGGCCCAAAGAGGGTGCTTGAATCTTATTCAGAAGGTAAAATAAAATAGTCATCAGAATAGATGGAGGGAGAAAATGTGGTAGGGAAATCAGGGGTGGGGAGAGCTGAGTAGATGCTGAGAGAATGAATGCAAATCTGTGGCTGATGGGGGACATCTCTAGGATATACCAGAGACCTGGAAAGGGGGAGGCTCCAGAGTATATCTGATGGTCATTCTAGCTAAGATACCTAGCAGTGAGGGATATGGAACTAGAAGTAGCCACTTCCTATAGTTAGGCAGGACTCTCAGTGAAGGCATAAGGATGATAATCCACCCACAAAACCTTCAACCCAAAATTTGTCTTGTCTACAAAAAGTGCAGGGGCAAAGATGGAACAGAGACTGAGGGAACTGGCAACAAATAACTACCCAATTTGAGACCCATCCCATGAGCAAGCACCAATTCCTGTTTATTTATGATATTCTGTTATGCTTGCAGACAGGAGCCTAGCATAACTGTCCTCTGAGAGGCTTATCAAAAGAGGCTGACTGAAACAAATGCAACGATCCATAGACAAGTATTAGATGGAGTTTGGGGAGTCTTATGGAAGACTTGAGGAAAGGATTGAGAGATCTGGAGATGATAAAATCTCCACAGAAAGACTAACAGAGTCAATTAACTTGTGGAAAATTATCTTGCTGCAAATATTTTGTAATGAAGTACTAGCAAAACAAATCTAAGAACATATCAAAAAAAAACCACTCACCATGATCAAGTTGGCTTTATCCCTGAGATTTAAGGATGGTTCAACATGTGCAAACTAATAAATATAATCCACCATATACTTAAATAGACTGAATTTCATAAATATACTGAAAGATAAAAACTGCATGGTCATCTCACTAGATGAAGAGGAAAGGCTTTTGACTACATGATAAAAGTCCTAGAGAGATTAGGGATAGAGGTATATATCTCAGCATAATAAAAGACAGTTTACTGACAGCCCATAGCCAACATCAACTTAAATGGAGAGAAACTCAAAGCATTTTGACTAAAATTAGGAACAAGACAAGATTGCCCGCTCTCTCCATTTCTACTCAATATAATACCTTATCTAGAGTACTAAGACAACTGAAAGAAATAAAGGGTATACAAATTTGAAATGAAAGTCAAAGCATCTTTATTTGCAGATGATTTGATACTACATAGGTGACCATAAAATTCCATCAGGAAACTCCTGCAGCTAGTTAAATTTTTCAGCAAAGTAGCTGGATACAAAATTAATAAAAAATAAATTAGTGGTTCCCCATTAGAAAATAGAAACAAAGACATCAGGGAAACATTTTTTTAAATAAGAGCCTTAAATAAATATAAATATATTTATATATAAAATAAATACAAAATAATTTTAGATAACTTTAACTGAGATAGTGAAAGATGAAATCATGAGGTGGATTGAAGTAGAAAAAAAGTTATGCTTAATGAAGTAAGGAATAAATACTTTGGATAGCAGCTTTCTCTGCAATGCAGTGGATAAGAAGACTATAGGCCACACAATTAATAAGAGACAAGACTAGACCTGGTATTGTTCTGACACCATCATCTATTTTTTAATAGTCTGTTCATATTTGAAGTGAAACTGTTATTTTATAGAGAAACAGGTGCTTTTTTGGTTTAAAAGTTGCCTTTATGCTCAGTTACAACCCCAGGAGCTCAGAAGCACTGTACCCTGCCTCCTCCCTGGTATGAAGATACAATTCTCTGGATGCTGCAGTGTTATGGGACTGATTCATTCAAGACTGCTTTAATCCAGTAAGTGCCATTGCATCATGATATACAAAGAAATATTCACGTACAGACCTAAGTATGTTTCAAAGTATCACATGGAGAATAGAAAATGAATGTCCATTAATGCCAGATAAGGCTATCCTCTCCTACATATGTATCTGGAGCCATAGGTAAACCCATGTGTACTCTTTGGTTGGTGGTTTAGTTCCTGGGAGCTCTGGATGGTCTAGTTAGTTGATATTATTCTTCTTATGGGGTTGCAATCCCCTTTAGCTCCTTCAGTCTTTTCCCTAGCTTTTCCATTGGGATCTTGATTCTGTTTCAGCTGTGTTTTCTCAGCTTTACTAAAAGATACCAGCTTTGCAACTTGGCCAATAGGTATATTGAAGATTGAAAAAGCCCATATTCAGGAACTCAAGGTCTACCAGAGCCTATAGCCCTTCCTTAAAAGTGCTAGTACTCTGAACTTCTGAGAATCATCTTCTCAACATAGTAGTCTCCTTCCTTCACAGTAGCTCTCCCTCACACTACTTGCCATAACAAAAATCTGTCTATATGTTGACATTGTATGTTTTTTCATTTGATACTTAGACTTCTTTAAGGGTAAGAATTAGTGTCTCCAGTCTCTGTACAAGGAAACTGAATCTCAGAGTGTTAAATTTCTGCTTCTGACCACACCGTTCAGTTAAGTGGACACAGTGTAGCCTGAACTCCTCAGGTTAAGTGTTTATGGCACTTAACCCAGAGCTCTGAAATAATTAGACAGTTTTCCATTCATTTCTAGACTTGACTATTTCCGTTCCCTTCTTATATTATGAAATATTATAGATTCCTTTAATTGCCTTTTTATCCGTGTGGCTTCTGATCATGCATAACAGCATCCTTAGATGTTTTCTTCTCCATAGTTAGATCATTGTTGGTGATGCTGTCTGTACCTTCTCTTGATTTTGAACATTATTCTATTCACTGTAATTTCCCATCTTATAACCAGGCTTAACTTCTCTCTCGAGCTCTAATTTACAATTCAGTTTCTGCCTTGATTGTGTCTACCACCTAAGTGTCTACCACAAATATCAGACCTAAATATTCAAGGTCTTATTGCTCTCCCTCCATTCATTATTTCTCATTTATTAAGCCACACATCACAGCATCATCTTTTGCCTCCACACCCTAAATGTAACCTTTCCGTGGCATCTTTTTGTTCTGACCTCAGCTACACACAGAGTCTGCCTGTTTTATCATCATCTCTGTTATGCCCAGTTGGATTTAATCCACTTTTCCTTGGTTTTACAAGAGCCTCCCAGATGATGTCTTTATTTTGACACATTTGCATTCCTAACAGGAATGGCTTATTTTAAAATGAAAGCTAAATTACTGAGTTTCTGTTTGAAACTTTCCTGTGGCTTTCTACATTAAACTTTAAATAATGTTAGTGTAACTGCTGGAGGCAAGTGATTCTTTTTAGCTCTGGCTTTATCCCATTTCCTCACTTTTATTTCCTCTATTTTGTCTACACTGGTCTTCTTTAAATAGCATAAGCACATTGAACAAGCTCTCCTCCTGGGCTATGTCTGTATGCATGTATGTATGTACAGTCCTTTCCCCCCAACAATTTGCTTTTCACATGGCTAAATCTCATTCCTCCTGTAAGTCTCTGAAGTTCATTTTTCAGGGATCTGCTACTAACCATGTTCAAGTAGTTAACTTTCAAAATAACCCTACTGAAGAATCCAAACAAAATATCACACACACACACACACACACACACACACACACACACACACACACACACTCACACACCAATGAAAATCACTAGAGGAGCACCACAAACAGGTATATATTTGAGGCATTTAGCTCTCAGGCCAGATGGACATTTGAATGGGCTGCTTCTTAGGGATTTTAAGGTGAGACAGGTCAACGTTAGTTCTGTTAGTTTCTTGTGGTCACTGAAATTCTGATATTTGATACTAGGCCACTCTATTACTAGTTTTGGAAGCAATCACCCCATTTTGGGAAATCCCAGAAAAGAACAGAGTCAGAAGGGAGGATGTCAATTTTCTATAAGCAAACTCCTTCAAGGTTTTTAGAAAAGTTCTTGAGATTGAAACAGTCCCTAAATGGTCCAGCTAATTCCACAGATTGGGACTGTGGAGGAGGCTGAGAACTCAGTTTGCATACAACCCAATAAACAGTTTGGCTAAAAACAAGTCAATATTCTTTGTAGGAACATTTTAGAATCTTTGCACCACATCACTTCTAGTATCCAGTTGGAATATAAAAACATCGACTATGTGAATAAATAAGAAAACTGTGACTGCTTCAGAAATGAATACATGCAATGAAGAATGAATGACACACCATGCCACTAATGTTATATTAGCACGTGGGATATGTTGTTCTTGTTCTTTTATTTTATGGCATCTGAGAAGGAAACTAGGATGCTAGGCAAACTACACAATCTGGCTACATTCTCAGATCAATCTTTTTGGGAAAGGGTTTCACTATGTACCTTGGGTAAATGCTGAACTAACTTTGTAGACTTAGATTGCCTGGAACTTGTAGCATCCCTGCCTCGGCTTCTCATGTACTTTGTGTATTGTCCCACACCCAGTATGTAAAGAGTTCTAAGTTACCTATAGTAAATATGCTCAGTGTTAGAGAAAAAATATATGCAAAATGAGTAAAATAAATAGAGAACATTGGCAAACAAATTACAAACACACACACAAATCCCTATACTAGGGTTAAAAATAGTGTCTAAGCATTTAAAAAGAATGCTCACCGTAGAATAGAAAAAAAAAAAAAAAAAAAAAAAAACAAAAACAAACTGTGTCAGTGAGCTTCAAGGAAAAGTAATCGAAATGATCCAGTCTGGAGAACAAAGTGACAAAGAATGGTGCAAGAATCTAACTTACATGTGTTTGGGGTCCCTGAGACAATAGATAGAAAGATGCATTAAAAATAGATAAAGAAATAATTAGAAATAAGAAGAAACAGTGGTTTGAAAAATAACAACACTTTAGACTCTTCTGAGTAAGGCATTCTGGGAATGTCTGAAGGTTTAAAGAGTTTCCTTCAAATTCACGTGACAGAATGATTTGGGACAACACAGTGGCAGTTTGTGAAACTTTTGACAAGTGTTTAGATGATAAGAGGGCAGAACTCAGATATGAGGTTCAAGTAGTTTTATTAAAGTTAGTGAATGAGGGACCTTTTTCTGATTTCTGTCACTGAAGGTAGCTGTAGAAATTTACCTGCCCATTTGACTTTTTGTCTCTTTTCACCTTTGCGTTGCCTGGATGGTCCCCTGTAGTGAAAATGAAATCCCGAGGCATAGAGTCACATTTTGCATTCAGCAGCATCTCCCCAGCACACTGTTGTATGTGCTCTATTTTAACATGTACCAGATCAGTCCTGCAAAACAGGCAAAAATATTCCCTTCCTGACACCCCCTGCCCCCATCCATACTGTCTTTCCTCTCACATGTCTGACATCTCTAACACTAATGTTTAGTTCACTGCATGCCACCTCCTGGGGAAAAGCAAGCAGGTGACAAGGCTTGTTGCTTTGGTGTTTAAATGCCTGCTCGCTCCAGGCCACAGTGTGAGGAAGGCATTGTCTGGTGTGTGCCAGTTCTGAGTTACAGAAGGTCCAGCCGTATTCTCTCCACTGTGATGGTGAAGTCAGTTATATGTACTGTAATTCCTTCCATCAATGTCATGTTCACATTCTCAAAGCATCCCTCCTCCCCCTGTAATTCTTTGTTTCTTCCTCAAAGCATTAAATGCTGGCCTCCTGCCAGGCTTTTCTAGACAGAAGAGATACTTGCACTCATGAGGCTAAGAGCTTGACATAAATCTTCGTGTGTAAGTAAGTCATCAAGCATTGTAAGTTGCCTTTCAGTGTCAGAGAATAGCAAAGATAAAAAGACTGTGGTGGTAGAGAAACAGTGACCTGGTCTCGTTCTCTAGAAAAGAAAAGAAGAGAAAGTAGGGAAACCCTTAGAACAAATAGGCACAGGAGAAAATTTCCTTAACCGAACATGAACACCAATGGCTTGTGCTCTAAGGTCAAATATCGACAGACAAATGAAACTTAATGAGATTGCAAAGTTTCTGTAAGGCTAAGGACACTGTCAAGAAAACAAAACGACAGCCAATAGATTGGAAAAAGATCTTTACCAACCCCACATCAGATAGAGGCCTAATATCCAAGGTATACAAAAAATTCAAGAAGCTAGACAGCAAAGAATCAAACAACACTATTAAAAATGGGGTACAGAGCTAAACAAAAAGTTCTCAATTGGGGAATATCGAGTGGATGAGAAGCATCTAAGGAAGCGCTCAATATCCTCAGTCATCAGGGAAATGCAAATCAAAACAACCCTGAGATTCCATCTCACACCAGTCAGAATGGCTAAGATCAAAAATTCAGATGACAGCAGATGCTGGTGAGGATGTGGAGAAAGAGGAACACTTCTCCACTGTTGGTGGGGTTGTAAACTGGTGCAACCACTTTGGAAATCAGTCTGGCGATTCCTCAGAAAATTGGACATAGTACTACCTGAAGACCTAGTTATTCCATTTCTGGGCATATACCCCAGGGAAGCTCCAACATACAACAAAGACACATGCACCACAATGTTCATAGCAGCCCTATTTTAATAGCCAGAAGCTGGAAAGAACCCAGATGTCCTTCAGTAGATGAATGGATACAAAAATTGTGGTATATTTATACAATGGAGTACTACTCAGCTATCAGAAACAATGAATTTATGAAATTCTTAAGAAAATAGATGCATCTAGAGAACATCATCCTGAGTGAGTTAGCCCAGTCTCAAAAGAACAGACATAATATGCAGTCACTGATAATTGGATACTAACCCCAGAAAGCTCTGAACACTCCAGAAACAACTCACAGACTATATGAAGTTCAAAAAAAAACAAAGGCAAAAAAAAAAAAAGGAAAATGTAAAACAATTATGCTTAATCTTTACATACCAAAAAAACTTTGACTAATTCCAGATTACATCTTGTTTTACATGTACTTTATGCTCATTGTAACTAGTAAGATCTTAATGCACACTATCAAACCTTCAAAAAAGCCAAGTACTGATAAAAATGTATTCATATACTTTTATGCAAAAATGCTTAAAATCTGTACATTTTTCTTTGTTTTTTAAAATAAAGTTGTTCAATTACAAAAAAAAAAAAAAAAAAAAAAAAAAGAAAAGAAAAGAAAAGAAAAGAAAAGGAAAGGCTTCCCGGTGGAAACCAAAAACCAAGACTATATGTCACAATTAGCCAGCTAAAGACAGGAGAATAAGAGGTCAAAGGAAGGTGTATTGTAAGTATGCAGACACTATGTCAGCTCTGAAGTGTTCGGGTCACTGCAGCGCTCTATGACAAGATGCAAGGAGGACGTGGGGGAGAAAGGGGTTGGAGAGCTGAAGAAACAGACAGGGGACATGAAGGGACAGGCAAGAGTTAATACGCTACTGAGCCCTGTTTCTGAGAGCAATGGAAGTCATTGATAACATTCTGGAAGAGCACTGATAGAGTCAGGGTTTATTTTAGGAAAACGACTTCATTATGTTGTATAAATAGATCTGTGGATGTGCTGTGGGAAACTGGAGGAACGGAGAAGAGATGCGAGGATTTTAGAATAATACCAATACGATGTTCTGTGGTTTTTAACTGCGCCATGGGTAAGGAGAACAGTTGAGAGAGGCCTAACAAGGCTCTTAAACTGACTCAATAATGTCTGCAAATTAATCGTGCAGTATTCACATCACTGAAGTACAAATTCTTGAAGTCCAAGAAGATAGTTGGCCAAATTTACCAGTAGAAGGGGCTCACAGGAGGGTGGGTGTGATTGATGTCTACCCCGGGTGTCCTGGACCTGGAGCAGTGTGAAAGGGCATTTCTTTGTGTTGATGGATGAAAAAAACTACTTGATAGGCAATAAAGCAATAGAGTTGTTGAAAGCATTAAACTTCATGAGTAAACATCAGGAATCAAGGGGTAACTGGGAAGTTCCAGAGACTGAGCAAGTGTGGCCTTTCTTTCTTTGTTCTATTTCTTTCTCTTTTTTTTTTTGAATGTTTTAATTCTTTATTTTATGTATTTACATTTTAATGTTATCCCTTTTCCTGGTCCCCCCTCTCCTATAACCCCTTTCCTGCCTCACCATCCTGGCATTCTCCTACACTGGGGAAATGAGGTTTCACAGGACCAAAAGCTTCTTCTCCTTTTGATACCAGACATTGCAGTCCTCTGCTACATATGCTGCTGAAGCCATGGATCCCTCCATATGAAGTCATTGTTTGGTGTTTTAGTCCCTGGGAGCACTTTGAGCATTGGTTAATTGATATTGTTGTTCTTCCCATGATGCTGCAAATTCTTTCAGCTCCTTCGGTCCTTTCTCTAGCTCCTCCATTGGGGTCCTCGTGCTCAGTCAGATGGTTAGCAGCAAGCATCCTCCTCTGTATTAGTATGGCTCTGGCAGTGCCTCTCAGGAGACATCCATATCAGGCTCCTGTCATCAAGCACTTCTTGGCATCAGCAATAGTGACTGGGTTTGATGACTGCATATAGAACGGATCTCCAGGTGGGGAACTCTGGATGGCCTTTCCTTCAGTCTCTGCTTCACTCTTGGTCCTTGTATTTCCTCCCATCAGTATTTTGCTCTTCCTTGTAAGAAGGACTGAAGAATCCGCATTTTGATCTTCCTTATTCTTGAGCTTCATATGGTCTATGAATTGTATCTTGGGTATTACAAGCTTTTGAGTTCACATCCACTTATCAGTGAGTGCATACCATGTGTGTTCTTTTGTTACTGGGTTACCGCACTCAGGATGATATTTTCTTTTCTAAGGGAAAGAAAAGAGCATGAAGCATGATGTCGGGTAAATATGAAATCATATAATCTGTATCAATCAGCTAGTCTTTGATGCAGGGTCACATAACTGCTATCTTTCTCTTTTTAACAGGTATCGTTGTTGGTGTGTATGTGTGTGTGTGTGTGTGTGTGTGTGTGTGTGTGTGTGTGTGCTTTGCGTACTTTATTGTTTTTCTCCCCCAATTTTTATTGGATATTCTCTGCATTTACATTTCAGATGTTACTCACTTCCCACAATCCCATTCTGCCCTCCAATTGCCTCCATGAAGGTACGCCCTCTCCCAACAATCCTCTCCCACCTCAGCACCTTGGTGTTCACCTACCTAGGAAAATGTGCCTTCATTGAACCAAGGGCCTCTCCTCCCACTGATATCAGAAAATGCTATCTTCTGTTGCATATGCACCTGAGGCCATGCAAAGTGTTTGGTTGGTGTTTTAGTCCCTGGGAACTGTGGTGGGTTTTATTAGTTGACCATTTTGTTCTTCCCATGGGGTTGCAGATACTATCAGCTCTTTCAGTCCTTTCTTTAGCTCCTTCATTGGGATCCTCCTGTTCAGTCTGATGGTTAGCTGCATGCATTCTCTTCTGTATCAGTATGTCTCTGGCAGAGTCTCTGAGGAGCCATTCATATCAGGTTCTTGCCAATAAGCACTACTTGGCATCAGCAATAGTGTTTGGGAATATTCGGTCATATGGATTGTATCACCAGGTGATACAGTCTCTGGATGATTCTGTCTTCAATCCCTGCTCCTCTATTTGTTCTTTTATTTTTTCCCATGAACATTTTGTTCTTCCTTCTAAGAAAGACTGAGACATCCATGTTCTGGCCTTCCTTCTCTTAAGCTTCCTAAGTTTTGTGGATGGTTTCTTGAGAATTCCAAGCTTTCTGGGCTAGTATCCACTTATAAGTAAGCACACATTGTAAGTGTTCTTTTGTGATTGAGTTACCTCACTCAAGATGATAGCTTTAAGTTTCATCCATTTGCCTAGGAATTTCATAAAATCATTGTTTTTGATAGCTGAGTAGTATTCCATTGTGTATATGTACCACAATTTCTGTTTCCATTACTCTGTTGAAAGACATCTAAGTTCTTTCCAGCTCCTGGATATTATAAATAAGGCTTCTATGAACATGGTTGAGCATGTGTCTTTGTTATATGTCAGAGCATCTTTTGGGTATATGCCTAGGAGTAGTATAGCTGGGTACTCAGGTAGTACTATGTCCAATTTTCTGAGATACTGCCAGACCTATTTTTAGAGTGGTTTTACCAGTTGACAATCCCACCAACAGTGGAGGAGTGTTCCTCTTTCTCCGCATCCTTGCCAGCATCTGTTGTCACCTGAGTTTTTTATCTTAGCCATTCTAACTGGTTTGAGGTATAATCTCAGGGTTGTTTTGATTTGCATTTGCCTGATGACTAGAGATGTTGAACATTTCTTTGGGTGCTTCTCTGCCATTCTATATTCCTCAGTTGAGAATTCTTTGTTTAGTTCTATACCCCATTTTTAATAGGATTATTTGATTCTCTTGTGTCTAACTTCTTGAGTTATTTGTATATATTAGATACTAGCTTTCTATCAGATGTAGAACTGGTAAAGATTTTTCAATCTGTCTGTTGCCATTTTTCCTTCTTGACAGTGTCCTTTACCTGAGAGAAGTTTGGCAATTTCATGAGGTCCCATTTGTCAATACTTTCTTAGACCATAAGCCATTGGTGTTCTGTTCAGGAAAATTTGCTTTTATGCCTATGTGTTCTAAGCTCTTCCTCATTTTCTGCTTTATTAGTTTCAGTGTATCTGGTTTTATGTGGAGGTCTTTGATCCATTTGGACTTGAGCTTTGTACAAGGAGATAAGTACGGATAAATTTGCATTCTTCTGCATGATGACTGCCAGTTGAACCAGCACCATTTGTTGAAGGGGCTGTTCTTTTTCTATTGAATGTTTTTAGCTTCTTTGTCAAATATCAAGTGACCATAGGTGTGTGTGTTAATTTCTGAGACTTTGATTCTATTTCACTGATCTACCTTCATGTCTCTGTACCAATTCCATAAAGTTTTTAATCACAATTGATTTGTAATACAGTTTGAGGTCATGGATGGTGATTCCCCCAGAAGATATTTTTTTTTATTATTGTTGAAAATGGTTTTTTCTATTTTTGGGTTTTTTTTATTATTCTAAATGATTTTGAAAATTGCTCTTTCTAACTCCATGAATAATTGAGTTGGAATTTGATGGGAATTGCATTGATCTTGTCGATAACCTTAGGTAAGATGACCATTTTTTAATATGTTGATCCTTCCAACTCATGACTATGGGAGATCCTTTTATCTTCTGAGGTCTTCTTCAATTTCTTTATTCAGAAACTTAAAGTTGGGGAATACTACTCAACTCATTCTTCGAAGCCACAATTACTCTCATTCCTAAACCATACAAAGAGCCTACAAAGAAAGAGAACTTTAGACCAATTTCCCTCATAAACATTGATGCAAAAATAAATACTCAACAAAATTCTTGCAAACCAATTCCAAGAACACATCACAATGATCATTCACCATGATCAAGTAGGCTTTATCCCAGGGATGCAAGAATGTTTCAATATACAGAAATTCATTAATGTCATCCACTATATAAACAAACTCAAAGGAAAAAAAAACACATAATCCTCTCTCTAGATGCTGAGAAAGCATTTGACAAAATTCAACACCCCTTCATGTTAAAAGTCTTGGAAAGAGCAGAAACCAAGGCTCATACCTAAACATAGTTAAAGCAATATACAGCAAACCAGTAGCCAACATCAAACTAAATGGTGAGAAACTTGAAGCAATCTAACTAAAATCAGGGATTAGACAAGGCTGCCCACCCTCTCCTTACCTATTTAATATAGTACTGGAAGTACTAGCCAGAGCAATCAGACAAAAAAGTCTAAGGGATACAAATTGGAAAGAAAGAAGTCAAAATATCACTATTTGCAGATAATATGATAATATTCTTAAGCGACCCCAAAAATTTCACCAGAGAATCTTTATAGTTGATAAACAACTTTAGAAAAGTGGTTGGGTATAAAATTAAGTCAAACAAATTAGTAAGAGCCTTCTTCTACTCAAAGGACAAACAGGCTGAGAAAGAAATTTGAGAATTGACACCCTTCAACAACAGTCACAAAGAACATTAAATACCTTTGTGTGACCCTAACCAAGCAAGAGAAGGGTCTGTATGATGCTTTATTTTTATTGGATAATTTATGTATTTACATTTTAAATGTTACCCTCTTTTCTGGTTCTTCTCCCTGTTCCTCTTTCCCTGCTTCTATGAGGATACCCCCCTCTCACCCACTGCATTTCATCACCCTGGCATTCCCCTACACTGAGGAAAGGAGCCTTCACAGGACCAAAGGTTTTTACTTCTATTGATGCCAGACAATATCATCCTCTGTTACATATGTGGTTAGAAGCAGGGGTCCCCTCATGTGTACTCTTTTATTGGTGGTTTAGTCTCTGGGAGCTCTGGGGGCTCTGGTTTTTATTCCTCACTGGGAAACTAGAAACCAAATGGAACCAAATCCTTTCCTCCAGCCTGATGCTGGGTGCCCTTCTTCCATATCTCTAACCAGAGGTGCCTTGCCCTCTTGTTCAGGCAGATGAGGAGGGCTGTTTCTCATGCTTCTTGAGTAACCCCTTGCTCTCCATGCCTAAATAGTCAGATTTCCATGAGTGACCCATTTGGATTTGGTGGCTCAACTGTTTTTTGTCTTGAGTGGTTAGCCCTGATTATTCACTTGCCTGCGTGTTTGTCTGTGGCTGGATTACCTGTGTCAGGCCCTTCCACAGTAGTTATAACAAAACCCTATAGCTTTACTCTACTCCACCTTATGTGATAGATAATTGTACCTGGAAGTTAGAACTAACTCTCTCTCTCTCTCTCTCTCTCTCTCTCTCTCTCTCTCTCTCTGTCTGTCTGTCTGTCTGTCTATGTCTTTCTCTTCTCTGTTTTACTTTGGTTTTCTTTAGGTCTGAGAAGTTTTCTTTAGGTCTGAGAACACTACACTGCTAGATCTGCTAGCGATATGAGAGGCAACCTTATAGCTCTGTGTCCTTTTCCATCATTGGTGAGAAGCAGAGTGGTGAATTCATTTTTTAACAGGCATTGCCTTTAACTAGAAACAGAGCTTAGACTGGTGCTTAGAAGCTTGGACACTCCAAATAATGTATAGTTTAAAGAAAAAAATAATAACTCACTTAAAAAATGTGTGATATTTTCCTAAATTTCAAGAAACAAAACAAAAACCATAAACAAATCCAAAATGAAAAGACCAGAAAGTATCTATCTCATGGTACCACACCCTAACAGCACTCTCAGTTCTATTTCTCTCCAGCTGATAAAACAATCCTCTGTGGAGGCCTCTTTGCAAAGATCATAGGACGTTAGTGAGGTACAAGCCCTGAAGTGGGTGCCCATCTCTGTGCTGTTGCTATTTTTAAATTCCACTTTCTTTCCCTTCAGAGAAGCTGGGCCTGGTCGAATTTTCATTAAGTGTTTCATGTTTCTGCCAAAAACAGAAAGATTAATCCAAGATTTTTATAATCTTTGTTTGTCTAGTTGGTGATCCAGTGTCTGAGAGATCTCAGGGGTCCAGGTTATTTGAGACTGCTGGTTCTTCTACATGGTCTTCCACCTCCCTAGCTTCTTCCAGGTTTTTCCTAATTCAACCACAAGGGTCAGAAGCTTTTGTCCATTGGTTGGCTGCAAATATCTGCATCTGACTCTTTCTGTTGCTTTCTGGGTCTTTCAGAGGACAGTCATGATAGGTCCCTCTGATATGAGTTCCCCAACACTGCAACTAACCCTCAAGAGACCAGAGGACCCAGGGAGTTTAGAGGTCTGGTGGGGTGGGGACATTCTTGTGGAGACTGGGGAGGGTGGTTTTGGGAGGAGGTATGGGATGAGGATCAGTTGGAGGGTGGACCGTGAGGGGATTAAAGTCTGGAGTGAAAATAAAAATAAAAATAATTGTAATAAAAGAAAAAATACAAAATTTCTGTTACCCAATGTTGTCCAGACATCATTTTCTTCAACTAGTTAGCATTTCTGCATAGAGAAGGTTCTAAGCCAGGAGGAACTCATATCAGGACTAAAGCAGGAACCAAACTGAAATTGTAGTGAAGAAACTGAAATTCAGGCTGTGTTCCCATTGAGCAAATTTAAAGGAAAGTACTCTCCATAGTTCCCCTACGTAATGACTTTAGGTAGATCTGTGACTGTCTGCATATTGGTTTCTATTTCAATGCTCACTCAGTTGCTTGTTTCCCTCTGAATAAACAGCCAATTTACATAAGAAATTATGATAAGAACAAATTCATTCTCTGGGGTGTTTTGAACTTTTATTGGAAAACATTAGCTCTCTCTCTCCTCTCTCCTCTCTCTCTCTCTCTCTCTCTCTCTCTCTCTCTCTCTCTCTCTCTCACTCACTCACTCACTCACTCACTTACTTTTTTTTCTTGCTTTCTCTTTAATGCTCCATATTGCATAATAGTGCTAACATGACAGCAGACAGAGTTGAGGTTTCCACTGAAGAGACTCCCTGTGGAAGAGACTGACGCAGCAGAGTGTGTGGAGACTTGTTTAATGGCAGCAGCAGTTAGAAACAACCCGGAAAACACATTTTCTGACACAAAAAGGTACACTAAAGTGAAATTACCCTTAGGTTGGATAATACTCCCCCCAAACAAACAAGCGAAAACAAACCCAAATGAACTTACGAATAACATGCTTGACTTTGTAAAAATAAAACAGACTTGTTTCCACACTAAAAGCACTCAGAAAGAAATTTGAATGAGCTGTCATATTTGTAGGTATAAAAACATTTTGGCTTTTGGCTGGTATTTTGTTTAAAAAATAGACGTTTAGTCTCTTTTGTTTCCTTCATATTTCAAAATGTTGAAGAAGACCTAGTATAGCAGAATATGCCCCATCAGTTTTACTGATTCCATTTTGCATTTGAAGAAGCTAAGGCTCAAGTACAGAGCTGCTAGGGGCACACAGAGTTGAAGCTAAGACTCTCCACTCTCAGAACACTGTCTCCACACCTATCAGCTCCTACCTGTTTCCAGTAGCTTGCAAAACACTTCACTGTTCAGGGTGGATATCAACTGAATGAGCTCCTAGGGACATCTGAATTGTTACTTTGCAAGCATTCTTCTTGAAAATAGGGATTTAATGTGAAATAACACAGAGGGGGGGTTTCACTTTTGTTTATTGACTTTCATATGTGTGGAGAAAATACTTAACATTACTGGTTGTTTCAAGTAGATTGTCAGAAGAATCACACAGTATAAAAGTAATAATTTGTTGCTCCCTTCAATACCCAGCAACAGCTGAGCAGGTAAATTGACTTCTAGATTATTTTAGTTTTGATTTTAGCTCTGTTATACCTTAATGATAAAAAATAACTCTTTGTAAAAAAATAAGAATATAACAAATATTAACATTTTTCCAACATTTCCTTTCAGGTTTGTGTCTACATACATGATTTTTAGGATCCAGATTACTCTACCTATTTATTTAAAATATGAAACATTTTTTATTTTAATGTGTCTCTAATATTTTTATGTCATTATTATTATACAAGCATTATTATTAAGTTTTGAAATTGCTTGCTATCTTATCAACAAGCTGTGGGATTTTTTTTTGTTTTCGTTTATTCATTTATTTATTTTATATATGTGAGTACACTGTCACTGTCTTCAGACATACCAGATCGCCATTACAGATGGTTGTGAGCCACCACGTGGGTGCTGGGAATTGAACTCAGGACCTCCGGAAAAGCAGTCAGTGCTCTTAACCGCTGAGCCATCTCTCCAGACCGGAATTTTTCTTCTTTATGGACTTTGTATCAGTCTCCACGTCTTTTCTTTATGAAATGTTCTGCTATAAAATCTTATGTGAATGTCCTGCACCTTGTCTGTGCAGCACTGGAGAACTGGCCCTGGTGGGGGGAACACATCTGAACCAACCGAGTGATCATAAACACTGCCACTTGACTGTGGTGGGGTGGAGTGGGCACAAGGATGATGTCCCCACCCTTGCCACCTGCTCTAGCTAGAATAACCGCCTCAAGGTTATGAGAAAGGGAGAGTTATCCTTGTGCCTCACTGGTGGGAGAGTGGACCTTGTATTTCTGGGAACAGAGTGGATCTGGCTCTGGTGATCCAAGCAAGTCAGCTCTGAGGATGTGGAAGCCTGAGAGCTGTCTCAGCTCCTCCCTGACTAGATCTTGGGAGAGTGGGCCCTGTGTATTGTCTGGGCTCTGGAGTCATGACTGTGGGTGAGTCAGCTCAGAAGGCATCAGAGCAGAAAAGCTGATCCTGCCTCCTGCTGCTGATGGTATTGGCTAGTTTAGCAGGAGCAGTGCTGGTGAGCTCACCCTGGCACTGAGGATATGGGAGAGCCAGTAAAGGCTGACCAGCTCAGCTACCACACAGACCCAGATCCAGGGCTAACCTCAAAACCTACACCATCTGTGGACGGCTGGAATGTGTGAAAGAGCTGGTCCTGAAGACTGGAAACTGTAGGCTCTCTGGGACACGGCAACCACAGGATAACTGGGAGGAGTTCAGTGAGGATCTAGTATTGATGGCATCAAAGGATCCAGAGACCTACATCCAGAGCAGTGACTCTTTGCAATGAACATTCTCAAGTGAAGATGTGTAGACAGAGGGATATAGAGTGGAACACACTATGACACACTGCAGCTTCCATGACGATATCTTTTATATGGGTAGTTTTCTTTTGTTTATTTTTTTTGTCTGTGTGTGTGTTTTTATTTTAGGGGAGTTGTTGCAAGGCCAGAGGGTGGGTACCAGGGGATGGGGAGATGAGTGGGACTGGGGTACATTATGTGAAAAGCACAAAGAATCAAAAAAAATTGAAAATTCATGTGAATAGATTTTTGCATATACCCTTGATTACTTCTAGATGTGGTTGTACTCAGTATGAGTTGGGACTTTATCAGCTTTAAATAATGCTAAGAAATATATTATTTGGAAAAACTGATATTCAGAACTCAAGCTAGTCTATATAATGACATTTGCTCAGTCGTGTGAATAATATAAAATATTTGAAGACTAAACATTGGAGGCATATCTGAAATGTGAAAAGTCTGAACTTTTAACAACTGGTATGCTGCAATATAAAGAACATTCTTATCTAATAGATGAATATTATCCACTTACATGTTTGCAATTCTTAATATATAAAGGCCTGGAGAGCCAAGACCAAAGTCTCTTCAAATTTGCCCTCTTCTTCTTTATATCCTCCTTCTCCCCCCTCCTTCTTCTTCTTTTCTCTCCTTCTTCCTCCCCCTCCCCCTTTTCTCTTCTTTCCTCTCTCTTTCTGAGTCAGAGTGCCATGTAATATGTTTTCTAATGTCATAAAACATTAGTTTCTTTTCAACTAATTTTGTAGGCTAAGATGACCTTGTTCTGCTATTACTGGCAAGCACTACCATATCTGGCTTATGCAGTGCTGAAGAAAGCTGGGATTTTCTGCATGGTATGTAAGAGCTTTATCAACTGAGCTATACCTCCAGACTCCTTCCCTGTCCATACTCTTTAGATATATACAGATTCCACTTAACAAAAGCTAGTCAACGGATCAACTGATTCCACTTTTATTTCTCTCAGCTGCATTCCTTTCCCCTTCTCTGTGCAGACTGTTTTTGAGAGATCTACATTTTCCTTAGGGTGGCAGATTTGTCCAATGAACATTGTGGGTACAAGTTGTAGAGGGGATAAAAGATGGGAACTTTGTACCTTGGTCACCTCAACTTCTTTCATTTACCATAGCAACTACATCTCCTCTGGGGTTCTTGATCCCTCATGGCATTTCTAGTTGGTGGCCACATGGATGGTGGCTTTCTTACATTGCTACTCTATTGATTGACTCACTGTTTATCCATTAGCTTAAAGAAAGATTTATTTATTTTCATTCTACATGTTTGAATACTTGCTTGCATGGATATATGTGTGACATGTGAATGTCTTGAGCTTAGGGAGGCCAGAAGAGGGCACTGGACCCCTTGAAACAGGAGTTACAAATGGCTGTGAGCTACTACCTGGTGCTGAGAACCAAACCCTAGTCCTCTGCAAGAACAGAAAATATGTTTAATTTTTGAGGCATCTCTCCTGATACTTTCTACTAGATTTTAAGTTCCTGGGTCACCTAGTAACCTGTTTCCAAAATCAAGTCTGTTTAAATGACCTATAATTCTTCCCTCCCCTTCCCTTCCTTCCACCTCCCTTCTCTTCCCTTCCTTCCCCCTCTTCTCCCCCCTTTCTCCTTTCTTCCCCTCCTCTCCCTTATCCTTTCCTCCCCTTCCCTTCTCATCCCCTACCTTCTCCTTCCCTTCTTCTCCTTTATTTCTCCCTTTTCTCCTCTCTCCCTCCCTGTTTTTTTCTGTATTTCCCTATCTTGTTTTTTTTTTTTTTTTTTTTTAAGGTAAGACCTTGCTGTGTAGTCTAGACTGGGGTTTCATATATGGTTATTCTCTTAGGCATTAGAGTTGCATATATGTGTCTCAACATCCAGCTCCTGATTTTGTTTCTCTAAGTGGAACTCAGTGAACATAGATATAATAATCGTAGTCCATTATAAAAAATATTTTACTCCCCATCAGGTCCTGAAAATTTTCTAAAGGTTTTAAAATTTTTACATACACTTCATAATTAAGATTGTGCCTTGTTTGAAGCCATAAAAAATGGCCATCTAGAGGTAAGATGTAGAGAGATGAACATAATCTTGTCAGGATTAACACTTTGCTTCATAAAAAGAGAACATTATTTTTGCCACTAGGTCAGTAGACATAAAACCTCCCATATATTGAAAGGATAATTCTACTTTAATTTTAAAAGAGTGTTGCAAATGCAAGCTGATAAAGGAAAAAACTCTATTATTTTCCCTTTGAATTTGTATTGCTTTCATTTCCTTTTTTGAACTTAAGAATAGAAGTGGAAAGAGAGATATTGAAAGGACTTTTAGGAGGTCAGCTCTCTATCCTCACATTTTGCAGCTTCAAACAACACTTCAAATAATGTGGTGCACACATTTGCACAGCTGAGCTGGGCTGTGCAGTTTTAGGGAAATACTGTGTTATCTGGATTTATTTTTTAAGTAAACTTTAAACAACATTACTATTATAATTTGCATTACTATGATAGAACATATAAATTTGTTAGGATCTGTATTTCCCCTAATAAATTTTCAAGATTCCTCATGAACTCAGTTTATACATCCTACTTTTCAGATATATAAATAGAGGTGAAATAATATGCCCAAATTTGCAGAAGGAATAAATATTAGAATTTAATTAAATATTCAAGTCTATAAAATTAAAATACCTTGTCTACTATGCTACTATATTTACTAAAGGAAACTAATTTTCTTCTCTTAAAGCATAAGAGAATACCAATTACAGGCATAATTGTTGTCATACTTAGCTTCAATTGTCAGCTTGACACACCTCAGAGTGAACCTTAGTTGAGGAATTGTCTCCATCACATTGGCCCTTTGGCATGTCTATGGGAGGGTGTTTTCTTAATTGATAATTTGAATAAAAGGATCCAGACACTGTGAGTCAGTGGACATCAGCTGTGTAAGAAAACAGACTGAGCAAGCCAGGAATCATGAGCCAGTAAGTGGGATTCCTCCATGACCTGTGATTCAGTTCTTTGGCTCTCTATATGACAGGGTCTAGCATGACCTTGTCAGCCATATAAGCCTTTTACTCACCCAAGTTGGTTTTGATCATTTTATCATGATATCAGAAAATAACCTAATATAGAAATTGATATTGAGGGTGAGGTTTGTAATATTAAAAAGCAAGCCTCTGTGATTATTTTTTTCCACGTTCTTTACAAATCCAATTTAGGAATCATATCTCTTGAGTATCCCATCTTATAGAATTAGAGTTATTAGAACTAAGAAAGAAAGCATACAAATGGAATAGTTTTTATAGCCCTCATAATTTTTAAAGAGAGATTGGTTTGGAAATCTAACTCAATGGTGGAGTATTTGCCTAGCATGTCCAAGGTTTAAACACCCCACTGCCACCACATCACCACCACCACCACAACAACAACAAAACCCACTGAATATTCATTCAATCTTAAATGAGGAAGAAAGGATGGAAGGTTAAAATGAAGCCAGTTACAATTAACCATATATTAAATGGAACAGATAAAATTATTTTTCATGTAAAACATTGGTTTCCAATGTAGGTTTCCATGGGGTTCTTTGGGAACTCAGAGGTAGAAAGATTGTGAATAAAAATACTCCAAAGAGTACAAATGGAGAGACCCATGGCTTTGGCTGGATATGTGTCAGAGGATTACCTTATTACGTGTCACTCTCATTTCTGTGGAGGCTTGATGACTTAGGGTAGAGGAATGCTAGGGTACTGAGGCAGGAGTGGGTGGGCAGGTGGAGGAGCACCCTCATAGAGGCAGGGGAGAGAGGGAGCAGAAAGGGGGCTTGAGAAGGGGAAACTGGGAAGGAGGATAAGATTCAAAGTGTAAATAACTAAAATAACCAATACAAAATGGGAAAAAGAAAATAGTGAAAAGTAGCTGTGTCTGGCTATGAACAAAATAGTTGTTGGAAGGTGTTTCTCTATCTACAGAAACTGGCACTGTGGTTGAAATTTTGTATGTTCAGAGCTGATTATTTTATCTTTGTTAAGTTTTAGCCTCTGGAGAAGGTTTTTTATTTTTTTAAGCCAAACTATATCTGAACTAACACCATGTGATAATATAAAAACTTCTAAAAAGCTGTTAACTTAACAGAATACTAGCGTCTACCATTCCAAGAATTAAGATTGTCATCAGATAGTATCTTGGACTTGTTGAATAGCTCCTCCCATCTAATTATCCCTGCCTCTCTGGTGTGCCCACCAAGATATTTTAAGCATGCATTGATTTATGACTTTTTTTGTTCTGCAAAAGTATAAAAATTTTGTGAAATTGCTTCCACATTAGAACATAGAATTTAGGTTTCCCAGACCATGGTCATTGAGAATGGCTCAAAAATAAACTATCCTTTATTCCCTTGAAGATTGGCCCTGTGGATTTTATGATAGAATTTTTGGGTGCAGTCATGGTATTGCGATTTGTAGTTACAATGCCATGGGCCTACTAGACTTTGGGGGAAAAATTCCTTAACAGTCAACACTCATTAAGAGAATCTTGGTAACTTTCTCAAGACTTCTAGATTGAAGGCAAACTTAGGACCAGTTCACAGACAATGAATGGAAGACCACTTCCCCATTCAGTCATGGAAAACTGATAGAGGAAGACCATGTCTGTTTGTCTTTCTTTCTTTCTTTCTTTCTTTCTTTCTTTCTTTCTTTCTTTCTTTTTTTCTTTCTTTTTCTTTCTTTCATTCATTTTTAACATGTCTTGTAGAATATCTATTTATGGCTCATTGGGAGAGTTTTTTTTTTTTTTTTTTTTTTGGAAGACCTTAATGTATGAATTAAATTTTACAATTCTAAAATGGTGAGAACAAATATTAAAATATTAATACAGGTGAGTAGATCTAATTGGAATTGCAAACTGGGAATGACAATTTTAGTGGAGACCATACAAAGGACTGAGAGAAAGCAATTAGCAGACTATAGAGAAGGCAGCCAGAAACCTAGAGAAATGTATGTTCATCTCTCTCTCTCTCTCTCTCTCTCTCTCTCTCTCTCTCTCTCTCTCTCTCTCTTCTCTCTCTCTCTTTCTCTCTCTCTCTCTCTCTACCTCTCCCTCTCCCTCCCTCTCCCTCTCCCTCTCTCTCTCCTCTCCTCTCCTCTCCCTCTCCTCCTCCTTCTTTTCCTTCTTTTGTCTCTCTCTTCCTCCTTCATTTCTTTCCCTACCTCTACAGCATAATGACCCAGAGTTCCATTCACATAAACAGACTACCTGGTTTTCTGTGGCTTAATCGAGTCTCAAGAGTTTTATAAACAGAAAGTCTGGGCAAATGTCAAAGTCTAAGAATAAGTGGGTTGTTTTGAACTCAGCAGATAGCCAAAATAGATATTCTGAGCTAGTTTTTACAAAGTTGAAACTCAATAAGCCTTGGCTTACAGAGCTTTGGTAATCCACACAAAGAGCCTGATGAAGAATATAATTTTCTATGGCTAATGAACAACAGTTACATCATTTTCCAGCATTCTTATTACAAGATGCCCACACATAATGATATATGAGGACAGACTATGTGAATATTTCATGACAAGGAAACACAAACTTGATTTGTTTAGCTTCATGCATCTTGCTTTCTGATCTAGCTCCTTGTTTCCCTTGTAAGTCTCAAGGCCATTTTGTGGTGAGTTTTCTTTCCCTTTTCCGTCTTAGAAGAAAGAGGTCTGGCCAACAGTTATACTCTACCATGCATTCTCAATGGGATGAGACAATCATATACTGAAACCTCCGAAACCATGAACCAAAATAAATCCCTGTATTTGAGTTGATATTGTTAGACATCAGAAGGTTGACCAATACAAATACTTACTGTATAGCAAGTGCTCAAATACATGAACCCATGCAGAATATCTCATACTCAAAGGGCAACATATATTATAATGATTGGTAGACAGAAATTTCAGTGCAAAGATTTTAGGTGGTAAAACTCATTGTGGGATCAGAAAGATGGCTCAGAGGGTAAAGGTCCTCGTTGTCAAGACTGACAACCAGAATTCAATACCTGGGAACCATGGTAGAAGGAGAACATGAACTCTTGCAAGTTATCCTCAGACCACCACATATATACCATAATGCACATGTGCTGTTTCCTCCTCAACAAACAGAGAAATTAATGTGTTAAAATATTTAAAAATTATAAAACTATTTAAAAAATTAAGAAACTCAGTGTGGCTTCTGATAGAGGGTTAATAACCAAGGTATATAAAGAACTCAAGAGGTGAACCTCCAAAAAAACCCAAATAACCCAATTAAAACTAGGGTATAGAATTAAACAGAGAATTCATAACAGAAGAAACTTGAATGGCTGAGAAGCACTTAAAGAATGTTCAAAGTCCCTGGTCATCAGGACAAAGCAGATCAAAGTGACCCTGAGATTCTACCTTACATAAATCAAAAACGCAAGTGACGGCACATACTGCTGAAGATGTGGAGAAAGAGGAACACTATTAAATTGCTGGTGCGATTGCAACTTGTACAACCACTGTGGAAATCAATCTGGGTTCCTCAGAAAATTGGAAATAGTACTACCTGAAGACCCAGCTATACTACTATTGAACATATACCCAAAAGATGATCCACCATACCAAATAGTCATGTGCTTCACTATGCTAATTGAAGCCTTATTTATAATAGCCAGAAGCTGGAAATAACCCAGATGTCCCTCAATTGAAGAGTGGATATAGAACGTGTGGTTCATGTACACAATGGAATACCATTCAACTGTTCAAAGAGAAGACATCATGGATTTTTCAGGCAAATGGATGGAACTAGAAAATATCATTCTGAGTGAAGTAACCCAGACCCAAAGGACATGTATGATATACACTCACTGATAAGTGGATATTACCTTAAAAGTACAGAATGCCCAGGATTCAACACAGACTGAAAGAAGTGTTACAAACAGAAAGGTCCAAGAGAGGATGCTTCAATCCCACTTAGAAGAGGAAAGAAAAATATCATGGGGGGCAAAGTAAAGGAGGGACCTTTGTGAGAGAGAGGAGGGGAATGGAAAAAGGGAATAGGATTGGGTATGGCAGGGGCACTGGAAAGAAGTCCCAATGGTCAGCAGAATGAATGCAAATATGTAGCCTCAGGGATGGGCTTGGGGGACCCTAAAAAGTACCAGAGATCTGGGAGGTGAGAGACTCTCAGGACTCAATGGGGGTGACCTTTGCCACAATGTCCCTGTCTGCAGAGATAAAAATGGAGAAGAGACTTAATTCAGGAGCCTAGCATGGCTGTCCTCTGAAAGGCTCTGCCAGCAGCTGACTAAAATAGAGGCAGATCCTTACACCCAACCATTGGACTAAAGTTGGGGACCCTATGGTTGAATTAGGGGAAGTATTGAAGAAGCTGAAGGGGAGTGTGAGTCCATAAAAAAAGCAGTAGTCTTAAGTAACCAGGACTCCAGGGAGCTACCAACGTGGAATCATACGCAGGTCTGAAGGTCCCAGCACATATATAGCAGAGGACTGCCTGGTCTGGCTTCAGTGTGAGAGGATGTACCTAATCCTAGAGAGACTTGAGGAACCAAAGAAGGGGGAGATCTGGTGGTGGTGGGGAGCACCTTCTCAGAGGCAAGGGAGAGGAAGAATGGGATGAGGAACTGTGGAAAAGGGATAGGGAAAGAGGAAACAAGGGCTGAAATAAAATACATAAAATAATTTTTAAAAAAGAAACTCAGTGTGGTGTTGGTTGCCTTTTATATTTGATACTATATTAATAAATAAAGGTAATACATATTATTGCATGATATTTGCAATAATCTTGTAATATAAAAACTAAACCTGAGTAATTTTGCCTTTATATGGTTATTTTCAAGCATAACAGGTTTGGATGTGACTCTAGGCTAAGGCTAGTAAATGCAAAAAAGCCAATGTTCTTTTTGACTTTCAGGGTCTGATCGCCTATGTTTGGTGCTAACAAACATCTGTTTGGACACCAATGACTTCAGGTGTTGTCACTATACCACAGCCTTATTTTACTGTTGTCAGTGGGTCCCATGGGTTGGTATGTAGATGTTCTGCCCTTGTGAAAGCAGACCAGCTGTGAGTGCCTTGAAATTGGCCAAGTTAATCAAGTTCAGTGACTGATGGTCCTAATTGATGGGGGAGACACAGTAACCTTTTTCTCGGAGCAGCTACACCATGTAATTACAGAGGAAACCGTATAGCTTTTGTTAGTTAGACTAGACATCTCTAATGACATTAGGCACACAAAGGCTACTATTATTCTCCATTTTAGAGACTCAGAAAACCAAAACTGATTCAGTTAAATAGGTACCAGCCCCAAGGTCACACAGAAATTCAGATTTCAGATCTGCTCAACAACAAACTATGAGTTAATCACTGGGACTTGTGTGCCTATGGAAAAAAAAAAAAAAAACAAATGTGGTATTTATAGCTGTTTCCAACTTTTCCATGGTTCTGTGGTTGCATGTAAATGTGGAAGAATAATAGTTTTAAAATTTAGCTACATTTTTCAAATAAATAAGGAAGAAACTTGATGACCGGTGGCCTATGCTTAGAATGCTATCTAAATGGAAGTAAAAAGGAGGCAGTTGCTCATTCCAAACAAAACAGAAATGAAAGCAAACTTAAGTATCAGTACCCAGGGTTGCTAAGAGTGAAAGACATTTAAATTTGTTCATTTCCATCAACAATAGACCCATCATGATTGAATGAAGTAAAATATGAATTAAAATAAATATAGATGCAACTAGAACATTAATATGACAACACTTTTTTTAATATTCCAACTTCTGTCTATTCCAATTGATTGATAGAAAAAAAGCAAGTGGATTATGTTGAATACAGAATAATTTTCTTGCCAATAAAGTGCCTCAGATTAAAATCATAGGATATTTTCTCCATGTTGAGGCATTTATTATAAGTGAGATTTAGGTAAACTTCACCATTCATAGGGAAGAAAAGTGACAATCTTAGAATATTGTGCTGAATGTGGTATTGCTACTTATGTCAAATTGTAGTACTTCCTAGCAAGAACAGGACCATATATATGTATATATATGTGTGTGTGTGTGTATATATATAATATATATACATACATACATATAATATATATACATACGTATATATAATATGTATATATGAATGATATGAAATATATGCATATACAATATGGATATTATATGGAATATATATGTGTATACATATTATATGGAATATATATGGAATAAAACATAAAGAACAAAAAGTCACCACCCAGTGTTCCAACAGATAGATTGATGGACAAACAAATAAATGTCCAGGAATACCTGACACTCTAAATGAATAGATTCAATTTATTTATTGTAACAATGAAAAATATAACAAATTGAAAATGTAGAGTATCAAATTAACAGTTTCTCCCTAAATATTTAGTTCTTCATAGACTTCTTTAAACTTAAGTAAAGTTACTGTGAATCATGATCTAGGGCAGACATACTTTTGTGTTCTGGAGTTGTACTGAGTTTCCACCTGTGAAGGGCAGGGACATTTAGTAACCTAAGCTCCATATCTATTTTCATCATGTTCTTATGTTAACTATTTATATTGTCCTTTGGTCTTAACAAAGTTGATATTATTAATATTTCTATATAAACCTTTGTGGATGACATTTAGTTTTCTTAGCCTGGGTTACCATTACTCTGATGAAACAACAGGACCGAAAGTAACTAGTGGTGGAAAGGATTTATTCAGTTTACATATTCTGTATCAGAATCCATTGAGGATAGCTAAAACAGAAACTCAAAACTGCGCCTTAAGGTAGGAGCTGATAACAGGGGCCACGAAGAAGTGCCGCTTACTGGCTTGCTTCCCAAGGCTTCCTTTGCTCAGCTTGATTTCTTATGGTACCCAGGACTACTCTTGCAGGGTGTTCTCACCCACAATGAGTTGGACCCTTCCCATTCAACCACTAATTAAGAAAATATCTTATAGGCTTCCCTGCCTATAACATATAATTACAGAGGCATTTTCTCAAGTTAGGTTCTCTCTTCTGGATTACTATAGCTTGTGTCATGTTGACATAGAACCAGGCAATAGAGTTTCTCCAAGTGATATCTTGTGCCTTCTTTTCTGCTGCCTCATAGATAAATGCTTACTTATCAAAGGCTCACATGGACTTGGGAGCAGAACCATTCACACATACATTTCCCTATCTCTGAACTACATATTTGGATTCAATTCTCAGCTTGTTGCATTTGTTTAACAACTTTCAAGAAAAGTATACACATATTGAATTCCTTGAGCATTTTCTTCTTTCATAAGTTGTTCTTTTTACCTAACGTATAACTTGATTAAATTAAAAAAAATCCTTGGATCATATTTTATTTCTTTGGGCTTTACCAGCACTGTTCTAATATATAGTCATTAGAAGATTTCCATTCATCTTTGAGTTACCAATAACAAATCTTATAGTCTTCTAGGGTTTTGTTGGGGGGGGGACAGCAAAGATTCTTTGGTACTTTTTAAGCTTATAGTCTATCATGATTGACATGTCTTCCTGCAACTTTAATCATAAATATGGCTCAGCTGATACTTTTTCTTAGGTCACAGCTCTCGGAATTCCTATTCACTTTTTTATCTGTGACTTTGAACACCAACACAAGTCATGATTTTGCTGCTTTTCATTGACTGGTGACTTCTTTTCTAATACTGCCTATATTGTTGAAGAAATCCCCCATTAACTTTGTGACTGTAATATGTTAGTCAGATCAAGCTCAAATGGATTTTCATTTAGATTTTTCTCAACATTCTAGAGCTCTTCTGTCTTTCCAGTTCCTTGTCTTGTGTTATATTTTTTTCAGTTATTTGAGAGCTACAATTTACATAAAAATGATCACTTTCATTATTTTAATACTCCTTTCCTCTCTTTCATCCCCTCCTTTTCCCGCTGGAAACCTTCATAGGTTCCTTACTTATTCTGTGATTTCTTTCTGTAGGTGTTACTGAAATTGAGTTTCTTGCTGGGGACCATTTTCTGGAACAAGGGCAGCTTCTCAGTGTCTACACCATGGAGAAAATGACACTCTTTCCTCCGATAACCATTGAGGGCCAACAATCTCTCTTGTGCTCCTCTGTCATCCATGAAATGTTGTTTGGCTTAACAATGTTTTTATGTTTTAATGTTGAACACATTGTTTGTTCTACTGCCCAGGGACGTAGAATACACTGTGTTAAATTTTCCTTGTGCACATTCCTTACTTAGTATTTTCTACTTTCATCCTTTCTGTATTTAATGTATTATAGATTAACTCAATCTCTCGTCCTTGACAATACTTTTGACGTTTTATTTATTTTTATTTATGTTTATATGTGAGGGCCTGCATGTATATCTGTAAACCATGTATGTGTATCGCCTGAAGAGACTAGAAGGGAGGTTAGTATCTTCAGAGACTGGAGTTACAGATAATTGTGAGCCTTCATGTTGGTGCTGGGAAGTGAGTTGGGGTCCATTCCAAAAGTAGTACATGCTTCTAACCTCTGAACAATGTCTTCAGATCCTCTTCAACAATAATTTAAAGCTCGGCTTTCTTGTTGGCTGTAATTTCTTTATCGGTTCTGGAATTTCCCTCTCACTTTCTTCCTGTCACTCATCCAATCTGCCTGCTGTTGTCTCTGTATGTAGTTTCTCGTATTCTATAGCTTGGTACGTTCTTTTATTACAATCCTGTTTTCTTCTAGTCTGTGTTCTTCACGTATCACCTGTGAGAACAGAACCCTTCTGCACAGAAGATAAACTGTATTCTTTTCATTGACTCATGTCCACTGCAGAATGTCTAGGTCATGTATTGGCTCTGATATGACTTCACTTGCCTTTGACGATTACTCATGTGAAAAGTCATTTTTTTCTACTTCCATCCTCCCCATGCTCTCACCAAACAGAACTAATGCACTAAAGGTGTTTGTCCTTCCTGTCCTTCCTCCCACATCTCATAATGTCTTTGATCCTAGAGTGTAAAAAGAAATGTGGACAATAATTTGCTTATCTGCCCTTTATATCGAATCATGCTAAAAAGCCTTCAGTGAATTCACTCAATTAAAAATGTAGCAAGGGGCCATTATAACTTGGTGGCATTTTCTTGTTCTAGTTCATATTCAGTTATGATTATTTTTACTCTGAACATTTTTCCTGAGCAAAACTTTATGTATTTTTTTTGGGTTTGATTTACTTCTCCCAATAGAGTTATTTCTAAAATCATTCTGAAAACTCAAGATTGAGAACACTTCCCTTCTCTCCCCAGGATGTTCCTCCACAGCGGCAATTGTCATTAGAATAGGTACAACACACACTAAAACATCATGTTTATCTTGTGGGGGGGATTTCTGCTTTCCAAAGCTAATAACATTTGTCAGGTTGAAACTTTTCATTTTATCTTGAATCCTCCTCTTACTTTGTTCACATTTCTAAAGTGTGGAGAGAAAGTCTATAACCTTAGGCATTAGGGTTACTTACATGAGAGAGAGGGTAGATCATTTAAGACAATGAATACTACATTTTGAAGAGTACAGAGATGGCCCCATCATAAATGCACAGGGGTGAAGATGATTTGAAATTGCGCATGTTCTCCAAAAGCTGTTTGTAGCCAAATACAAATATCTCTAATTTTGTTTTTATATTTCCAATGAAATCTTTATGGTGAACATAATAGAAACCACTTAAGTGCATTATTAAGTTTTGTAAAGCTCTTTGTCATATATAGTGTTAAGAGACTGCAGACAAGAAAAGCTATGCCACTATGTGACCTTCAAAAAGTCACCCAAGTACTACTCTAAGATGTCCTGGGAAATGAAATGATAACAGCACCAACCTCATGCAGGCATTAAGAAGCTTAAGTGAAAGAATAAATGCAGAGCTTTAGGCCCACTGCTTGCTCTCTTGTGAGCACTAAGTGTTAGCTCCTGCCGTGGATGCTATTGCAAGATGATCTAAGGATTATTTAGAAAGGGATATTTTTGTTGTAATGTCAGGAAACACAACAGAGTAAGATAAGCTTCTTGAATCATTGGGTCTGATTTGTCTGTTTGCATTAGGTTAAACTGTGTAAGTCTTCTGCCTTGGGGAACGAATACTGAGCATGCCCGTGGAGAAATAATGGTATGTCAGGTCAGCACGCAGCATCCACTCGGCTTTCCAGCTTAACTTCTACAAGAAGCAGATACTGACATGAGGTCTGGCTAAAGGAGCTGTATTTGGAGGGCTGTTGGGTACAACACTTGAGGAGGGAAGGAGATAATCTCAGGAATAGGCAGGGGTAAACTTGGTTTTGAGATAGTTTCAGTGAAGGTCACAGCTGGTCCCTCAATTGAATTTGGAAATTATGATGGTCCAAATTATTTTTGACATTTTTGTTCTCTCTCTCTGTCTCTGTCTCTGTTTTTCTCTCTCTCCCTCTCCCTCTCTACCTCCTGTGTGTCTGCGCGCATGCGCGCGCGCGCGCGCGCGCGCGCGCGCGTGTGTGTTTGTGTGTGTGTGTGTGTTTGTATAGTGTTGGAGAGCACCTATTCCTCAGGCCAGGAGGGTCCAGGTATGAGCAACATAGTCAGCCACACTAGCTATAGATTCTTCATTAAGTGTCATATGGCACTTGCTCAAAATAGATCTGAAATACCTCGTGAATTAAACCCAGAGGCAGTTTATTAGCTGCATTTAAAAAATCCATCTAATTACCATTTTTATTACATTCCCTGATGTTAAGAAGAAAACAGATAATAAAGAGCTAGTGGAAATGTACTTAATATGTGACTAACATAGCCACGGCTTCTAATCCAATGTTTATTGCACTTAATCCCATCAATCCCAACCCACCACCTGTACTTTATGGGCCCTGCGTGTGTCTTTGTCTCAACATAGATGCACTCAGAACTATTTCACAACCAAAATTGATTTTTGCACATTCATGAAAGTGCCCTGTTAATTTTCCTTTTCGAAGTCCATGTCAGGCACCATTGAAAAATACACACCAGAAGCATGCCAGCTCTCAAGCGAATAGGTGCAGCTTAAGCATGTGCACAGTCTATTTGTAGGACAATCATATGCACATGCATGTGGAAGCTGAAACATGACACTAGGTGTCTTTTCTCCCTTTCTATTTCATTGCCTTGAGACAGGGTCTGTCACTGAACTGGAAGCTCACACGTTGGCTAGGCTGATTGCTCTGGGGATCCCTAGGATTATCCTGACCTTTTACCCTTGGGGCTTGGTTCTCAGGCATGCATAGTCATGCACTGCACTTGATGTTGGTGCTTGGGATCCAAACCCAGGTCCTCATACTTGCACAACAAGAACTCTTACCGATGAGGATTTAATATATAAAACAACCATGAAAAGCTACTGGGATTTGGAGTAATGTTGGTGCCGGGCAGTGGGGTGAAGAAACACACCAGGGCGGTCATATCCACCAGGGACAGAAGCACCAGGGTGGGCAGAGTGAACCGCCTGGGGAAGGAATCGCGTGGAGAGGGGCAGCTTGCGGACCAAGTTACAGAGTCCGTGCGCTCGGCTCCGCCCTAGAGTGGTGAGCGTGGAGTGAGGCCGTGGGGGCCGACAAAGGGATGAGCAACCATTTTTTAATAGTTACTGCAACAATCAGTCTCTCTCCCCAGCCCGACAGATAACAATTTAAAGGTTTTGTTGTTGTTGTTTGTTTGCTTGTTTGTTTGTTTTGATTTGTTTGCCCACAGCCAATGTGGCGGTGTGTTCCAATGTACTGAGTATCTGTTCTCTTGCCGACTTTTAAGTCGCAAATCATGGTGTTTGACCTTTCTGTGCCTCACTTTCTTTATCTATAAATCGAGCTTGATAATATCTGTATGGTTAGGCTTAAGGGGGGTGGGAATTAGAAGGTTAACATACAGTTGTGATTTATATCTATCTAGTGTGAGAAACAGTTTTATTTACCTTTGAAAATCAGGTAAATGACATTTTGAACCTGTCCTTACAATTTAAAGAGATTAAAATGTACATTTTGCTGAGAAGTCCAGGGCCACATAAGAATTGGTAGCTGATATATTACATATAGCTATAATTTACTTGTGGCTTTAGTGTGTACCACTGGGTCCAGGAACTAAAACCCAACACCAACTGTTAGTTATTAAGAGATGACAAACATATTTTGTCGGTAATGTGAAAACGCAGAACATTTGGGATCATATATGTTAACCAGGAAGGGGTGCTGTGATTGAAGGCTGTTGTCTCTTTAAGAAAAAAAAAAAAAAAAAAAAAAAGACTAGAAGAGATATACATGTGTGCCTATGTCTTGTCACATGATGTCCCACATCACCTCCCTGTACTGTACTCCAACTAAGTAACCAAGTAAGTAACTAAGTAACTAACTAACTAAGTAAGTAACCAAGTAACTAACTAAGTAAGTAAATTAATAAATGAGTAGTAAAAGCTATCACCAGTTTTTTTACCTTTGATTCTCAGGACTGTCAAGTAAGCTTGTTCATTTATGAAGCTGCTCACAAGCTTCAGCCATTTCACCATATTATCAGAAAACAGACTAGACTAGCATGCACATCTAAGCAGCATGGAGACCTCTTCTGTGACCCAGGCGCTTCATTCCTTGCAGAGGGCATGCTCCTGAGATTCCTTCAGAGAGCATCTCACTCAGATTGTGGAAGATCAACTTGAACACCCTGCTCATTACTTGTTACCTCCCGGGTATTCTTTTTTTCCCACTCCCCGGAAAAATTCTGACATATTTTTCTCCACACAAACAAATTTATTTCCTTTTGTAACCTCAGAATTGCTGCAGTGGCATAATGTAATTTTTCATGGGCCTAGATTTTTAAAACAAATATGGGTAAGAACTGGTCTTTTATATTCTCTCTCTCTCTCTCTCTCTCTCTCTCTCTTTCTGGCAAAATAAAATTAAAGAAATTATCCCACTGCCTTCTTTTGAGGGAGAAATGCAAGTTACTTCTGATAGTGAGAATGAAAATTAGCTAACTTTCAAACATGTTCTTCCTTCTCACACAGGTTTCTGGATGTTAGGTAGGATGTTTCTCTATTTAACATATAGCTTCAACTATCCTAAAGCCCCCCGCCCCCTGCATGTATGTTTGAAGTAGTTTTAGGCTTTACAGAGCTTAAATGCAACAACCCTGCCAGACTGATGGTAACATAGGAACAAAATATCAAGGTCTCTCTTTCTATTCTTTTTTTTTTTTTTTAACAAAATTATCCAGAGATGGTTCAGGTTTCAGTTTTTTTTTTTTAAATTGGAAAATCAAATGCATTCTTTGTCGTATTGTTCCCATATCTGTATCCCCCTTTCTGGGCATCTATTCCAGTCTATTAAAATGGTAAGACACACTTCCGTCAAAATAATTGTGACATCCCCAGAGATGGCATGCTGAGCATGCTGAATATATACTCCGTGGGGTTGTTATATTGGGTGATTTGAAACTAAAGACCCTGCGAAATGGCATTTTCAAAGATAGTTATAACATCAAATGAAACCTTAGACTGCCCAGATGCAATTCAAGTGGAAATAAGTTAGCTAATGAAGATGAAAATTTGAAACTGCAGACTGTAGAGTAATAATAATAAAGAAAATGACAGAACCCTAAATATTTGACTGTACGTTATGTCATGGTGACCACATCAAGCATTTCCACAAACATCTGTAATAGTCTGTGGTAATAAAAGGCTATTGTAAAGTTACTAAAAGTTTCCTTAAAAGAAATGCTTTTTCAAAAATGTGTCCCAGACTATCAGGGGAAATGATGCTGCTGGATTCTTGCAACCATAGCCCAATTCTAACAATTTCATCAGCCTATCACTACACAATCTTGTTTTTAAGGGTTTTCATTAAATGGCATTTTAAGATGTACTGCGTGGGTTAATTACTCAAACACATAGAGCTCAGTTCTGTACATCACGTCTTTACAATGTTTACTTAACCCTCTGTAAGGTATGCTAACTTTCTTACGGCTAGTGACAGTAGAGAGAACTTCAGAGCCATTGTGTAGGAGGATTTCAAACAGAATAATCCTCAAAACACTAAAAATTGGAGCACAAAGGGTGGTACTTGTTTATAGTATGAGAGCTGTGACGTAGAAATAGAAAGGGAACTTATGGGGAGGAGACATCAGGAGCATAGAAACAAGATCATGTAATGAGGTGGTAAACATGAGCAAAGTGTTTGATATTCATGTGTGAAGAATTAATAGAATTTCTTTACTTTATAGGCTAATTAAAACATCAACAACAAGGTGTCTTATAAGAGCAGACACATAGGTCAGTAAAATAAAATAGAGGATGTAGAAACAAACTCACATATTTATTTGCCATGTAAGTTTTGAAAAAATTACCTTGGAAAGAGTCTCCCCAGAAATTCATGATGGAAGAATTGGATTTTCCTGTGTAGAATAAACATGGATACATATCTCTTACCCTGCACAAAAAATAGATTTAAAATGGGTCAAATACTTTCATACAAGACCTGAAAGTGCTATAGAAAAACATGGAGAAAATATTTGAAGATACAGGTATAGGCAAGAACTTTTTGAAAAACATTCTTTTAATCATAGAAGAAATAACATTGAGACCTGACAAATAAAATTGCATTAAAATATATTTTTTTTGCACATCGAACTATCAACCGAATAGCGACAGCCTACACAATGAGAGGAAATTCTAATCAATTCAACTATATATACATCCTACATGGAATTGCTGCCTAGAATGGACAAAACTTACCCTGCATTGAGCACCACAATCCCTAAATCATTCAGTAAGTGCATGGGACACTGAACTAAATGAAAAGATAGCTTTTCAGTGAAGAACCAATAAATATATGGAAAAATGCACAACACCTATAGCCATCATGGAAATGCAGGTAAGGGGTAATGGTTGTCATAAAGAAAAAGAATGGAGAGGCCGGCAAGGTGACTCATAGAAACACTTGGTGTCTTCTATAGGACTAGGATTTGAGTAACAGGTCCACATTGATTCATGTACCGTATTCTGTAACTCTAGACAGTTCCATGAAGTCTTTTGCCTTCTGCTGAACTTCCTGGGCACTACATACACAGATAAGGAAGCATGTGAGGATGTCTGTACTTCTGGTGAATAATTTCTACTGTGAAAAATCATGAAGATATTTCAGAAGAAACATAAATATTATCAATACATGACCCAGATATAATACTTCTGGCAATATGTCTGAAAAATTCTAAGTGAGCACACCTCAGATATATACCTATGCACACACTTATAGTGCTGTATTATTCACAATAGCCAAGATAAGGACTCTGTCTTTATTAACACAAGCTAATCAGAGATTGAGTAAAGAAAATGTACTTTGTAGATACCCACAATTGGATATCTAATCTATGAGGAACAAGATGAAAAAATTTGCAAGAAAATGAATGGGATTGAGGGTATTATATTAATCAAAATCATCAGATTTAGAAAAGAAAATATTACGTTTGTTCACTCATGCAGAGTTTTTTACTGGACGACCACCTCAGTCTCTGTCTCTGTATTTCCATTCTTTCCTATCTCTATATTTATAAAATATAAAATGAGAAATAGGACATTAAGAAATTAAGAAGAGGTCTAATGAGGTAATAGATAGTACATTTTATGAAAGTAGAAAACTACTTAGGAAATTAACCAGGTAGTAGGGATAGGAGAAAATTACAGGGTTGATAAGAATAAAGTCTCCCCCTGCCCCCCCCACTGTGTGTGTGTGTGCGTGTGTGTGTGTTTGTGTGCGTGTACACACATATGTGGAAATTTCTTAATGAAACATAAATCTTTGCAGGTTTGTCAATATATTAACTGAGAAATAAAATACCTCTCTTTCCAAGTTTCTTTTTCCACTGTTATGTTTTTGTGTCTCTTTTCGGACATTCGTTTGACTCAAGATGTCTTTATTATCAAATATCCTTCCTTCAAAATTAGTAATGGCTTCACTATTGATAGACTGATTCTAACATGAATGATAGATAAATGTCTGAACCTTTGAAACATACTTAGTCATTTTAATAAAACATTCCAATGGGATGTGTCTAAACCCAAGATAACTGACATCTTCATAGCTGGGATTAATGATTTTCATTTTGTTCTCAATTTGCTACAGTAACCAGAGATAAAAATTTAATATGCCATTGAGTGAAAGTCACTAATTATTTCAAAATGGCAGAAGGAAGGGACTTTGTCAAGAAATTGGTTCTTGAGGTCTGAGCTATATCTGGTGTAGTTATAAATCTCTTCTTTCATGTCTGCCTTCAGGATTCACCGCAAGTTTAAATGTGCTCTGCAGCTTTTCCTAATGGCTTGGTATAGATCATTAACTGTCTCAGGACTTCAACAATTTCCAAGGATAAAACAGAAAAGTTTCTGGTTCCAGGGTCAAGGTTCAGGGACCACGTGATCATCTGTTTGTAGACTGGTCATCTGGGGATGAGAGTGAGCGGAGGATGACTAGTTACTCTCACCAATTTAAAGCCATGAATTAAGTACCACTAAGGGATAGGATATTTTTCCTATTCTAAAGACAGTGTTCCAAAAATAAATGACAGAAATAATGAGGAGGTTAGAACAAAGAACTCAGTCTCAGGAGCTATAATTTGATGTTTATAAAAACCTTAGATCCCATTTCCTACAGCATCCATGTTGGCAAACCCAGCTTCTTGCTAACAGATTTATTCAGCTTCCTAAGATCCGCTTGAAGACCAAATAGCATAGTTCAAAACAGATTGAGTTCAATTACTGAATGATCAGCAATACTTATTTTAATTGCCAACAGATAAGCATAGGCATCAAAGGTAATATAAAAATGAGTCAAAGAGAGAAATTATGATTGTGGTTAAGAAGAAGCACTGGTTTTAAAATAGGCAAAGTTCACTTATCTGAGCTTCCTCTTTAAGTCAGTTCAATGATACCTGCATTACAGAGCAAATGTTCCTGTTCAGTGAGACAATATCTGCACAGCACTTGGCATATGTCTTGCTTATCCATTGCTGTGTGACAAATTAAGGGCCAGCTTCGTGGTTCAAAGGAACACTTATTCATCATCTCAAACTTTCTGTGGGTCAGAAATCTGAGCCTGGTTTTTCTGAAAGCCTTCCTTCAGGAGGCTGCAGCCAAACCCTTGGTTGGCTCTCAAGTCTGATGTAAACATTTCAAGAGGGGAAAGATTTACTGTCCAGTGGGTTCACATGGGTACTTATTCCTGAGAGCTATTAGATGGGGGTGGGAGGCTCATTTTCTTGCTAACTATCTGCTTTAGACCTTCCCTCTTTTTTTTTCTGCATAGACTTATCCACGAAGCTGATTGATCATAACATAACTTGCAAAAACCAGAGCATATGTAATCTAATCTCAGAATTTATCACTGGTGCTGCTAGAACTCATTCAGTAAATTTACTCAAATGCAGAAGAAATGGTGGGGCAAGTTCTGTGGCTCACTGTGAATGCATTCCTTGTGCTAGCACTACTTTCTCAGTGAGAAGATGCCTGTTCTTCCACATCTTTTGGTCACAGCAATTATAAGAGCTTCTCTGAAAAAGAGCTTGAATAGCAAAGAACACTGTGGGGTTTTGTTGTTGTTGTTGTTGTTGTTGTTGTTGTTTTTTAAACATAGATACTACCTAGATGAGTTCTTATAAACTATCTTTTATCAGAGAAGAAAAGTTACAGAGAAATAAAGTACCTTTCAAATGCTCAAAATATGTTATGAGGATCCAGGCATGTTGCACAATGCCTCTAAACTTAATGCTTGGGAAGATAAGATGGAGAGATCTTGAGTTCATGGCCAGGTTGGGAGACATAGTCATGTTTTGAATATTTAAGAAACCTCTACCCTCCGTCTCCCGTGTGTCCATGAGTGCACAAGCATGCACACCTTCAGGAGTCAAGTTTTTTCTTCCATCATGGAGCACAGGGACAGAACCCAGGCTTGTATGAAAAACACCTTTAGCAGCTTTGCTATATCTATCTACCTTGCCTGACTTAAGACATTTTGATTTTGGAAACACACAGCATCTTTCCTTGGGATTTGTTGTAAGAATGGAGGAAAATGAGCAGAGAGCAAAAATTCCATAAATAGACAAGCACTAAGACATTTTAGACAAAGAGATGAAAGAGAAGTTGGTGTGTGTCACAATCTTATCACTGTCCAGCTGAGTGAGTTTCTTCTTCATTGACTTTTGTTTCCTCAAGCAGGGACATGAGCCCATAGCTTTCCATTAAGTGAGACACATTTCCAAAGGAACTCCCCGAACCACACGAATCACAGAGCTGATGAGGGTCCTCCTCATACGCATCTATAGTTTATCCAGTTTGCTCGACAACTGATGAATAATATTGTGGCCACAAAATGGACAAATAGAATTTCAATAAAATAAATCTTCAGTTTCTTTTATATACTAATCTGTTGGAAGTAGCAACAGCTTAGCTATGCAGTCTGACTTATTGTTTTTGGATCTTCATTTTCAGTTTTCAACCAGGGACCAGTAGATGTTTGTACTGTTTTTTTTTTTTTTTTTTTTTTTTAAATTGAAACCCACTGTCACCAATAGAGAGATATTTATGTCTTTGCTAATAATGGTAAGTTTGTCCAGAAGTACCGCTTTGTTTTCCATCATAGAGAACTTATCTGAATGTTAATTCTCCATTTCCAAAGTCACTATGTAGCTCAGTGCAGTTAACAAGGGAGTTGAACTCCAGTTTGATTGTGATGAAGCTTCACTGGTGGCCTGTGGAGCAGAAGAGCAGACGTCGGGTGCAGTGTTAAATGCAGACAATACACTGAGGTTTGAAACTCTACTACCTACACTCTTGATGACCTTTACCCAGCTGCTCACCTGCTCATAAAGGTACTCAATAACATTGCACATCTAATAGATTAGTGATGTGAACCAAGTGGGCGTTGTACAGGAAATTGTAGAATACTTCAGGGCACATGGTACACTTTTAAGATATTACATGTTTTTATCATATTTTTGCGACAGAAATCTCTCTTCTTTCCTCCATGTGAATGACTATAAAGTGAAGACACTATTCTATTTTATTTCTGGTTAAGATTTATAATATGTTTCCAAATCTCATGGAGAGTTCAGATCTAAAAGGGTAAGAGTTGTTCCATTTTTAAAAGAGAGAAGATAATTACTATGTAGTCTATTTATTTTTTTCAGGAGGAGCATTAGTCAACAACATCTTTTTCTTTCTTTCTTTTTTTTTTTTTCTAGCGCCCACAGAGGTGGAAGCTAATGTGGGATGATTCAAACTATATAGAAAGCTCAGTTCTGGACTAAAGCAGACTGTTTTCTCAGATCAAAATGTTAATTACTACAGTATCAGAGCAGAAGAAAGTCAGTTATGATGTAAAAAAATCTTTTCATAAGAAACATGTAATATCTTCTGTAAAATAATGATTACAAAATGGCCTCAACCCTCAGGAAAAAGAGAGTCACACACATTTCCTTTGAATGTTGTGCCCTGCGTGATCTCTGCAGCATGTGAAGCTCATAGGTATCTTCATGGCTTTCAGCTCAGCCTCCCACGAGGCATATGTCTATTTTTGTTGCTTTGCAGAAAGCAACAAAACTTACAGGTTTAGTTGGGATTAGATATTTTCATCCTTATTACTACCAAGGGCCAAAATTAACACCTTGTGCTGGTGGACAGAGACTTTGGCCAAGGTGGGGGCGGGGTTGTATTTATAAAGGAAATAAACACCTGCCTATAAAAGACTGAGATGAAAAGAGTCTAGCCATTAGGAAGAGTCACATTTATTTAGAGGAACCGAACATCATGGGGTCGCTGAACTTCACAGTGTTTTCTAGGAAATCAAATTCCTCCCATCTGAAATTTAAAACCAGGCAGAAATTGTACTTAGGCTCATAATTAAGAGAAACTAGGCTGTGAATCTTATTTAACAAGATTTTTATGAGCACTCATGGTCAGACTCAAGTAGCCTCCAAAGAATAAAAAACAAAAAAAAAACATTGCCTTTCAGAATCCAGAGGAGGGAGATTCAGGAGTCAGGCAAGAACTGTCAAAGTTTGAGTTAAGAATGAATCAAGCGTTTAAGCAAAGGAATGTGCACCAGAAAATGTTGCCAGACATGTGAGTGAAGAATGAACCCGAGAGGTTTTAAGAACAAGAGGGCTGTCACATGTCTCTTGTGGATCAAGAGACCTTGCTGAGTATTGCAAGATGCTTAGGAAAGAGCAATGTCTAAGGAATTTGTGGTTAGCAGAATCTTCATTCAAATGAGCAATTCTCCCAAGAATTTATATAGTCCCTTGAGACAAAAGGAGGCAGAGGAAACATTATATTTGACTTTCTAATAGATATGAATTGGGCTGAAAGACTTTTATGTTGTAAGAGCAAAATTAAACTTTTCCCACTGGAAGACTAGAGGCCAAGGGAGTTACATTTGAGCACTTGAACTCGGCACAATAGACTTTATCACAGAGAAAAAGGGGCAAAGAAGGACACATAGCTCAAGACAAGCCAAGGGACTTTGAATTTTCTTGATTTAGTAAAAAAGACTCTTATTGTGTGTGCTGTCCTCTTGCAGGGTTAAAAATCTTGCTAGGGTCAGATTGTAGTTGGAAGGCCAGTATAAAAGTTTATGAGGCTCAAAGCTAACCTCATTTATAGGGCATCTGCTTAGTACCATATATTGAGTCCATCATTCATGTTCAAAATCAGATGTGTGGTCAAAGGCATGGTTTCCCTTTAAGACTGGGCCACATTTCAATGTTTGGATAGAGGCCAGCAATGACTTAGAAAGGATGCTTCTAAGCTTATGGATGCTTGCTTGTGTGTGTGTGTGTGTGTGTGTGTGTGTGTGTGTGTGTGTGTGTGTGTGTGTATTTGTGTGTGTTAGCCCCATGGTCAGCTGACAAGCCATTAATTCTAGTGAAACCAATATAATCTACAGAAATGTGAGGTCCAAAAAGGTTGATAGTCTGCAACAGCATATGTTAACATGTACCTTAAGTTTGACTGACTCCAACCACCCAATTTGTATGCTGTGAATCAATTGATAACACTTAGTTTCTGTGTCTGCTGCCAACTAGCATATCACTGACTTTAGATGAACTGTTTTGGGAAAACCTGGGAAAATCTTGACACTATTTATTTTTAAAAAAGTTTTCTGTTCTATTTTTAGCCATTTTGTTCTCTGAATTCCATTATGATGGTGGTGGTATGGTCAATACTGTCTAACAGATACCGAAGTCTTATTAATTTTTTTATTCTTTCCCTTTTTTGTCTGCTAGACTTGAAAATGTCAACTGACCCAAATATTCACTGATTCTTTTGTGAGCTCAAATCTGCGGCTGATCCCCATAATCACTTTAGATCTGGTTCTCTTCCACTATGTAGTTTTCATCTGATTATTTTAAAATTGATTTGCTCTGGCATGACATCATTTATATCTTTTCCTTTAACTCTTTAGGCATGATTTTCTTTAGGTCTTGGAACATATTTATTGTACCAAATTTGAAGTCTTTATCTAGTAATTTCAACCATTGTCTTTCTAGGAACCTAAACACAGACTACATTTTTTTCCTGTGCTTTACTCATATTTTACTCTTTCATTGTGTGTTTCTTTTTTCTTTTTTTAAAATGTCATATGACATTTTGTATGTTTTTATTTATTTATTTTTTGAACAACTTTATTTTAAAAACAAAGATAAATGTACAAATTTTAAGCATTTTTGCATAAAAATATATGAATAAATTTTTGTCAGTGCTTGGTTTTTTTTTAAGGTTTGATAGTGTGTATTAAGATCTTCTAGTTACAATGAGCATAAAGACATGTAAAACAGGATGTAACCTGGAATTAGTCAAAGTTTTATTAGTGTGTAAGGATTAAGCATAATGCTTTTTTCTTTCTTTCTTTTTGTCCCTTGAACTTCGTTTAGTCTGTGAGTTGTTTCTGGGGTGTTCAGAGCTTTCTGGGGTTAGTATCCAATTATCAGTGACTGCATATTATGTCTGTTCTTTTGTGACTGGGTTATCTCACTCAGGATTATATTCTCTAGATGCATCCATTTTTTAAAGAATTTCATAAAGTCATTGTTTCTGATAGCTGAGTAGTACTCCATTGTGTAAATGTACCACAATTTTTGTATCCATTCATCTACTGAAGAACATCTGGGTTCTTTCAAGCTTCTGGCTATTATAAATAGAGCGCCTATGAACATTGTGGTGCATGTGTCTTTGCTGTTTGTTGGAGCTTCTCTGGGGTATATGCCTAAAAGTGGAATAACTGGGTCTTCAGGTAGTACTATGTCCAATTTTCTGAGGAATCGCCAGACTGATTTCCAGAGTGGTTGTACCAGTTTACAACCCCACCAACAGTGGAGAAGTGTTCCTCTTTCTCCACATCCTCATAAGCATCTGCTGTCATCTGAATTTTTGATCTTGAGGTGGAATCTCAGGGTTGTTTTGATTTGCATTTCCCTGATGACTAGGGATGCCAAGCTCTTCTTTAGATGCTTCTCAGCCATTCGATATTCCTCAATTGAGAATTTAAATTTTTTTCTAAAGAGATGATTAGAGGCTTAAAATCAAATATTTTCTTGGAAAATTCAAGATAATATCTAAAGGAGTATTCAAATCTATGAAATAACCCAACCTGAGGAATTATACGATCAATTTAGGATTTTAGATTTATGTTGAATTTCTAATATTTGAAGTTGAGTGATACAGTGTGTTAGGCTAGTTTAACATTAAACATAACAATGTAAATGTGGGTTCATTTAGACTTGGCAGCTTATATTTTAAATATATTTATATATACATATCTATGTAAGGTCATAACTTTGAAAGAAAAAAAGTAACTGCATGAGAGAGGATTTGGAGGTGGTATAGGAAGGGAGAAAGAATGCAATTATATTAATTTCAAAAATAAAAGAAAAAAGGGAAAATAGAGCAAAGAATAAAAAATAATTCATAATTAATGGGAAACTTTATCAATTCACACAAATATCCTTAAACTCATCTTGTTCCATTCCCACCCTCCTTTTTTTCCATCTTCCTTCTCATGAAATGCAGTCAATGATCCTCTAGCAGAAAATAAGAAACCATGATACTTCCTTCTCAGTCCAAAGTTGTGGACTAATTTCAAAGTTTCTTGCCTTTGTGAGTTTGTAGTGTCTTTTCTGGATAGCAGAAGGTTGGATATACTTCATAAGTTCTCCCCTCTGTCATCCTCCCTCCCTCCCTCCCTCCCTCCCTCCCTCCCTCCCTCTCCTCCTCCCCACATTCATTTAGAGACTCAAAGCTACAAATGATCACTTTTATAGTTTTAATGTTTGTAGAGTTTGGAAGCAAGTGAGGGAACATTTTTTTTTTTTTTGTTCAGGAGTTACTTTTTTCTCTCCCTCCAGAAGGCTATGGTTAACTAATATCTTCCAGGCCTTCCATTCTTGCCTCAGAATCAGAATCTCTAGCAGATACCAGTGTGGATGAGCAAACAGCAGATGAGAGTTTCCCATACCTTAATGGGAAATTAAGGTATTTTATTATTTATAAGGTATTCTGATCCTGGTATTTTCATAGCTTTGGAGGAATTTACCAAGCAGGAAGCTTGGAAACACAGCCAGTATTAGGCTTAATGAAAATTAATGCTAAGACTGATGTTAATATTAATGATCTTCTTTCTCTGACACTGCTTAGAAACCGACCTTGACCTTGACATCTCTTCTTCTTCTCTTTATTTTCCCTCTCCTCCCTTCTTCGCCCTTTCTCTTCTTCCTTTCCCTTTGTCCCTTTGTTATTTGGTGGCTTATTTAACCTATATTATTGTTGAGAAGACATTATTAGCTTCACAGATCAGGGAATTCTGTTGATGAAGCAGGATTCTGGTTTTATTTACACAGTCTCTAAAAGTCCCCCTATGAAAGAGTGAAGAAGATTCCTGTTTTTTACCCATCAACAATTGAAAGAGATTAGTCAAATGAAATCTTATAACTTAACTGATGAATTCTCACGACTGAAGGAGTTATGTGACAATGGACTTGAGTGGGATTGGCCAGTGACAATGTCCACATGTGACATGACTCTTGACATGCTATACAAAGGAAATCATGGAGACACATGTTTCAGAAATGACAGCTTAATATAAGTAGAAATGAGGATGCATGCTCCTTATTGGTATTAAGATCTCCTCATTGTGGTATTAGTTGAAGCAGAAGTAATTGTAACTTATGGTAGGTGAAGTATACCTGGTGCATTTGAACTGAACCATCATTTTTTGTCTTGGTGCTGAAGTTCTGGTACACATTGTTAGTAATACCCACCCAATCCAAACCTTTGTTTATACAGAACAGTGATTGAATGAAGAATTATCACAACATCTATAATGGATTAGAAAACACAAGACCAAACATCTCTAGTAGTGCTTCTAGCCCTAAGTACAAAGTAAGCCTAGAATTGACAGCTGTTAATACTGTTATCACAATTTGTGAACAAAACACATCCACCAAAATGAAGACATGAAGTCTCTGGACCCAGACAAGCTTATATTTTAAAATTTCTCAAACTTCTCAGGTGTGTTAATAAGTTTTTAACTATCTCCTCCACTGTTTTACTTACACTACTTGGAATTGGAAGAAGTTGGAATTTTGTAACTTGATTTTAAAAGTATGGGAATACTGCAGAAATCACAAGTTATGGAGTAAGTTTATATAATAAATAGTAGACTCAGCAGAAGCAATAAATGTATTTATGACAAATAAGCTGGTCATAATAATAACCATTTTCAAGGATAAACATCATCTCCTCTTTTAAGAAACAAACCAAATGTTATTTGCCTTCAAAGACCTCCAGTAGTGTTCACTTTGTAAGAATAGGATGGAATTTGTTCAGTATTCTTGCAAATTTGGCACTTTGAGTTATTTCCATGGATTGGGATTTTGTAAACCCACATTATTACCCATACAAAATAATAAAATATTATCAATCCACAGTTGTAGCAAGAAGTTTGTCTGCTAATCTAAAGCAATGTTAGTTCAAAAAACCCTTTGCAACCATATGATAAGCCTAAGTGATGAACTAATTATCTGTCAAGGGTGTTGATGATGCTCTGAGATCTTACCAGAGAGAGAGATATGACATTGGGTTCTTTTATTGGGATTGTTGGGTAATTGATGTTATCAGACCAACACACGCCTATTAATTACCTGAACCCATTTATTGTTGAAGGATGATATGCTGGGTGGTACTTTTTTATATTTGTAGGCAGAATCTTGACAAGTCTGTATTCTTGCAAGTACAAGCAAGCAATCTAGTAAATTTATCACTCATACACACATATGTCTATATATATATGTACATATATATATATATATATATATATATATATATATATATATGCTTATACATTAAAGAAGCAGAGGATTCTCGTTCTGTAGGAAGAAATCAAAGTTATTATTTAAACAAAGAATTCATTCTTCTGGTTTTTGTATTAGTTCAGCCCTGAGAGTTGGTGGCAGAATCTGGGTCAAGGCAGTATATATAAAACTGAGAATCTTTATAGAATATTTAAACATATATGTATGAAAAACTCTAACTCCAAGAAGGTAATGATGCCTTTAGGCATTGAAAACACTTGATACCAGGGTGTAAATGTAGATGTGGCTCAGTTGTAGAGTGTATATCATGTCACAGCCTTGGGCACCAAAACCAAACAAACCAGAATAGTTGATTCCAGAAATAAGAAAAGGACTTTATCAAATATTTTATATATAATATGTTTATGAAAACTGTGTGCTTTGATTTTCTTATATGATTTATATTACTTTAGCAAATATATATTAGATTCATAGTATGCTAACCTCTATACAATTAAAATTATTGACGATCATATGTCTGTTAATCTTCTGGGACAAGACTAGAGAAATCCATGGACCAGCAATGCAGTCCTCTAGAAAGTCATGCAAAGAGTCAGACTGACAGGCTCTGCTGGTGTAAAAGGAGATTTTCAACATACTGGGATGTTTGCTATGTCAGCCACTGCACAGGGGACACCAGCGTGAAGCTTTTTGAGAAGTACCATGATGTTGGCAATGCTTTTTGTGTTGACCTAATAGTAAAATGGGTTGCAAAGTTTCCCTTAAGTTTAAAACAAAACACTGTTTATAGAAGATCATGTGATATACTTTTAATCAAGTATTATGGTGTGGATATGGTCCACTGTTGATATTCAGACCCCATGTGGCACATAAGAAGGTAGGCAGTGCATGATGGTGTTTAGAGGTAGATCCCTGTGAGATCATAAGCATCATGAGTCTTTTGTGAATTTGTGAAGACATAGGGAGCTGAAGGAGGTATACCACAGCTGCTGCTGTTCTTCCACCAGGTAAGAAACTGCCTCATATCAGTATTCTATTACCAGGAACAGACCTTCTCTCAAACCTCCAGGACTGTGACCAAAAGAAATTTCCTCTTGAACTCGACAGCCTTTGTTATTGTATCATGAGAACATATCATTGCATACTGAAATGAAAAGGATCAGAATAACATGGTTACTGTGAAAACATAAGAAAAATATATGTATATATGAATGTATGTGTAGATATATGTGTCTGTGTATATGTGTGTGCATGTTT